>NC_073693.1:62417583-62458583 GCF_029784155.1 Uranotaenia lowii | reverse complement strand
TGCGATTTCTGGCCTTTAGAAGCGTTTTTCGGGGATTCTAAGCTTAATTTGGGATCACAACTTTAAAATGCGTTTTCTGGCCTTTAGAAGCGTTTTTCGGGGATTCTGAGCTTATTTGGGATCACAACTTTAAAATGCGATTTCTGGCCTTTAGAAGCGTTTTTCGGGGATTCTAAGCTTAATTTGGGATCACAACTTTAAAATGCGATTTCTGGCCTTAAGAAGCGTTTTTCGGCCATTCTGAGCTTAATTTGGGATCACAACTTTAAAATGCGATTTCTGGCCTTAAGAAGCGTTTTTCGGGGATTCTGAGCTTAATTTGGGATCACAACTTTAAAATGCGATTTCTGGCCTTTAGAAGCGTTTTTCGGGGATTCTGAGCTTAATTTGGGATCACAACTTTAAAATGCGATTTCTGGCCTTTAGAAGCGTTTTTCGGGGATTCTGAGCTTAATTTGGGATCACAACTTTAAAATGCGTTTTCTGGCCTTTAGAAGCGTTTTTCGGGGATTCTGAGCATAATTTGGGATCACAACTTTAAAATGCGATTTCTGGCCTTTAGAAGCGTTTTTCAGGGATTCTGAGCTTAATTTGGGATCACAACTTTAAAATGCGATTTCTGGCCTTTAGAAGCGTTTTTCGGGGATTCTAAGCTTAATTTGGGATCACAACTTTAAAATGCGTTTTCTGGCCTTTAGAAGCGTTTTTCGGGGATTCTGAGCTTATTTGGGATCACAACTTTAAAATGCGATTTCTGGCCTTTAGAAGCGTTTTTCGGGGATTCTAAGCTTAATTTGGGATCACAACTTTAAAATGCGATTTCTGGCCTTAAGAAGCGTTTTTCGGCCATTCTGAGCTTAATTTGGGATCACAACATTAAAATGCGATTTCTGGCCTTTAGAAGCGTTTTTCGGGGATTCTGAGCTTAATTTGGGATCACAACTTTAAAATGCGATTTCTGGCCTTTAGAAGCGTTTTTCGGGGATTCTGAGCTTAATTTGGGATCACAACTTTAAAATGCGATTTCTGGCCTTTAGAAGCGTTTTTCGGCCATTCTGAGCTTAATTTGGGATCACAACATTAAAATGCGATTTCTGGCCTTCAGAAGCGTTTTTCGGGGATTCTGAGCTTAATTTGGGATCACAACTTTAAAATGCGATTTCTGGCCTTTAGAAGCGTTTTTCGGCCATTCTGAGCTTAATTTGGGATCACAACATTAAAATGCGATTTCTGGCCTTTAGAAGCGTTTTTCGGGGATTCTGAGCTTAATTTGGGATCACAACTTTAAAATGCGTTTTCTGGCCTTTAGAAGCGTTTTTCGGGGATTCTGAGCATAATTTGGGATCACAACTTTAAAATGCGATTTCTGGCCTTTAGAAGCGTTTTTCGGCCATTCTGAGCTTAATTTGGGATCACAACTTTAAAATGCGATTTCTGGCCTTTAGAAGCGTTTTTCGGGGATTCTAAGCTTAATTTGGGATCACAACTTTAAAATGCGTTTTCTGGCCTTTAGAAGCGTTTTTCGGGGATTCTGAGCTTATTTGGGATCACAACTTTAAAATGCGATTTCTGGCCTTTAGAAGCGTTTTTCGGGGATTCTAAGCTTAATTTGGGATCACAACTTTAAAATGCGATTTCTGGCCTTAAGAAGCGTTTTTCGGCCATTCTGAGCTTAATTTGGGATCACAACATTAAAATGCGATTTCTGGCCTTTAGAAGCGTTTTTCGGGGATTCTGAGCTTAATTTGGGATCACAACTTTAAAATGCGATTTCTGGCCTTTAGAAGCGTTTTTCGGGGATTCTGAGCTTAATTTGGGATCACAACTTTAAAATGCGATTTCTGGCCTTTAGAAGCGTTTTTCGGGGATTCTGAGCTTAATTTGGGATCACAACTTTAAAATGCGTTTTCTGGCCTTTAGAAGCGTTTTTCGGGGATTCTGAGCATAATTTGGGATCACAACTTTAAAATGCGATTTCTGGCCTTTAGAAGCGTTTTTCGGGGATTCTGAGCTTATTTGGGATCACAACTTTAAAATGCGATTTCTGGCCTTTAGAAGCGTTTTTCGGCCATTCTGAGCTTAATTTGGGATCACAACTTTAAAATGCGATTTCTGGCCTTTAGAAGCGTTCTGAGCTTAATTTGGGATCACAACTTTAAAATGCGATTTCTGGCCTTTAGAAGCGTTTTTCGGCCATTCTGAGCTTAATTTGGGATCACAACTTTAAAATGCGATTTCTGGCCTTTAGAAGCGTTTTTCGGGGATTCTAAGCTTAATTTGGGATCACAACTTTAAAATGCGATTTCTGGCCTTTAGAAGCGTTTTTCGGCCATTCTGAGCTTAATTTGGGATCACAACTTTAAAATGCGATTTCTGGCCTTTAGAAGCGTTTTTCGGGGATTCTGAGCTTAATTTGCGATCACAACTTTAAAATGCGATTTCTGGCCTTTAGAAGCGTTTTTCGGGGAATCTGAGCTTAATTTGGGATCACAACTTTAAAATGCGATTTCTGGCCTTTAGAAGCGTTTTTTGGGGATTCTGAGCTTAATTTGGGATCACAACTTTAAAATGCGTTTTCTGGCCTTTAGAAGCGTTTTTCGGGGATTCTGAGCTTACTTTGGGATCACAACTTTAAAATGCGTTTTCTGGCCTTTAGAAGCGTTTTTCGGGGATTCTGAGCTTACTTTGGGATCACAACTTTAAAATGCGATTTCTGGCCTTTAGAAGCGTTTTTCGGCCATTCTGAGCTTAATTTGGGATCACAACTTTAAAATGCGATTTCTGGCCTTTAGAAGCGTTTTTCGGGGATTCTGAGCTTAATTTGGGATCACAACTTTTAAATGCGATTTCTGGCCTTTAGAAGCGTTTTTCGGGGATTCTGAGCTTAATTTGGGATCACAACTTTAAAATGCGATTTCTGGCCTTTAGAAGCGTTTTTCGGGGATTCTGAGCTTAATTTGGGATCACAACTTTAAAATGCGATTTCTGGCCTTTAGAAGCGTTTTTCGGGGATTCTGAGCTTAATTTGGGATCACAACTTTAAAATGCGATTTCTGACCTTTAGAAGCGTTTTTCGGCCATTCTGAGCTTAATTTGGGATCACAACTTTAAAATGCGATTTCTGACCTTTAGAAGCGTTTTTCGGGGAATCTGAGCTTAATTTGGGATCACAACTTTAAAATGCGATTTCTGGCCTTTAGAAGCGTTTTTTGGGGATTCTGAGCTTAATTTGGGATCACAACTTTAAAATGCGTTTTCTGGCCTTTAGAAGCGTTTTTCGGGGATTCTGAGCTTAATTTGGGATCACAACTTTAAAATGCGATTTCTGGCCTTTAGAAGCGTTTTTCGGCCATTCTGAGCTTAATTTGGGATCACAACTTTAAAATGCGATTTCTGGCCTTTAGAAGCGTTTTTCGGGGATTCTGAGCTTAATTTGGGATCACAACTTTAAAATGCGATTTCTGGCCTTTAGAAGCGTTTTTCGGGGATTCTGAGCTTAATTTGGGATCACAACTTTAAAATGCGATTTCTGGCCTTTAGAAGCGTTTTTCGGCTATTCTGAGCTTAATTTGGGATCACAACTTTAAAATGCGATTTCTGGCCTTTAGAAGCGTTTTTCGGGGATTCTGAGCTTAATTTGGGATCACAACTTTAAAATGCGATTTCTGGCCTTTAGAAGCGTTTTTCGGGGATTCTGAGCTTAATTTGGGATCACAACTTTAAAATGCGATTTCTGGCCTTTAGAAGCGTTTTTCGGGGATTCTGAGCATAATTTGGGATCACAACTTTAAAATGCGATTTCTGACCTTTAGAAGCGTTTTTCGGCCATTCTGAGCTTAATTTGGGATCACAACTTTAAAATGCGATTTCTGACCTTTAGAAGCGTTTTTCGGGGAATCTGAGCTTAATTTGGGATCACAACTTTAAAATGCGATTTCTGGCCTTTAGAAGCGTTTTTTGGGGATTCTGAGCTTAATTTGGGATCACAACTTTAAAATGCGTTTTCTGGCCTTTAGAAGCGTTTTTCGGGGATTCTGAGCTTAATTTGGGATCACAACTTTAAAATGCGATTTCTGGCCTTTAGAAGCGTTTTTCGGCCATTCTGAGCTTAATTTGGGATCACAACTTTAAAATGCGATTTCTGGCCTTTAGAAGCGTTTTTCGGGGATTCTGAGCTTAATTTGGGATCACAACTTTAAAATGCGATTTCTGGCCTTTAGAAGCGTTTTTCGGGGATTCTGAGCTTAATTTGGGATCACAACTTTAAAATGCGATTTCTGGCCTTTAGAAGCGTTTTTCGGCTATTCTGAGCTTAATTTGGGATCACAACTTTAAAATGCGATTTCTGGCCTTTAGAAGCGTTTTTCGGGGATTCTGAGCTTAATTTGGGATCACAACTTTAAAATGCGATTTCTGGCCTTTAGAAGCGTTTTTCGGGGATTCTGAGCTTAATTTGGGATCACAACTTTAAAATGCGATTTCTGGCCTTTAGAAGCGTTTTTTGGGGATTCTGAGCTTAATTTGGGATCACAACTTTAAAATGCGTTTTCTGGCCTTTAGAAGCGTTTTTCGGGGATTCTGAGCTTAATTTGGGATCACAACTTTAAAATGCGATTTCTGGCCTTTAGAAGCGTTTTTCGGGGATTCTGAGCTTAATTTGGGATCACAACTTTAAAATGCGATTTCTGACCTTTAGAAGCGTTTTTCGGCCATTCTGAGCTTAATTTGGGATCACAACTTTAAAATGCGATTTCTGACCTTTAGAAGCGTTTTTCGGGGAATCTGAGCTTAATTTGGGATCACAACTTTAAAATGCGATTTCTGGCCTTTAGAAGCGTTTTTTGGGGATTCTGAGCTTAATTTGGGATCACAACTTTAAAATGCGTTTTCTGGCCTTTAGAAGCGTTTTTCGGGGATTCTGAGCTTAATTTGGGATCACAACTTTAAAATGCGATTTCTGGCCTTTAGAAGCGTTTTTCGGCCATTCTGAGCTTAATTTGGGATCACAACTTTAAAATGCGATTTCTGGCCTTTAGAAGCGTTTTTCGGGGATTCTGAGCTTAATTTGGGATCACAACTTTAAAATGCGATTTCTGGCCTTTAGAAGCGTTTTTCGGGGATTCTGAGCTTAATTTGGGATCACAACTTTAAAATGCGATTTCTGGCCTTTAGAAGCGTTTTTCGGCTATTCTGAGCTTAATTTGGGATCACAACTTTAAAATGCGATTTCTGGCCTTTAGAAGCGTTTTTCGGGGATTCTGAGCTTAATTTGGGATCACAACTTTAAAATGCGATTTCTGGCCTTTAGAAGCGTTTTTCGGGGATTCTGAGCATAATTTGGGATCACAACTTTAAAATGCGATTTCTGGCCTTTAGAAGCGTTTTTCGGGGATTCTAAGCTTAATTTGGGATCACAACTTTAAAATGCGATTTCTGGCCTTTAGAAGCGTTTTTCGGCCATTCTGAGCTTAATTTGGGATCACAACTTTAAAATGCGATTTCTGGCCTTTAGAAGCGTTTTTCGGGGATTCTGAGCTTAATTTGCGATCACAACTTTAAAATGCGATTTCTGGCCTTTAGAAGCGTTTTTCGGGGAATCTGAGCTTAATTTGGGATCACAACTTTAAAATGCGATTTCTGGCCTTAAGAAGCGTTTTTTGGGGATTCTGAGCTTAATTTGGGATCACAACTTTAAAATGCGTTTTCTGGCCTTTAGAAGCGTTTTTCGGGGATTCTGAGCTTAATTTGGGATCACAACTTTAAAATGCGTTTTCTGGCCTTTAGAAGCGTTTTTCGGGGATTCTGAGCTTACTTTGGGATCACAACTTTAAAATGCGATTTCTGGCCTTTAGAAGCGTTTTTCGGCCATTCTGAGCTTAATTTGGGATCACAACTTTAAAATGCGATTTCTGGCCTTTAGAAGCGTTTTTCGGGGATTCTGAGCTTAATTTGGGATCACAACTTTAAAATGCGATTTCTGGCCTTTAGAAGCGTTTTTCGGCCATTCTGAGCTTAATTTGGGATCACAACTTTAAAATGCGATTTCTGGCCTTTAGAAGCGTTTTTCGGGGATTCTGAGCTTAATTTGGGATCACAACTTTAAAATGCGATTTCTGGCCTTTAGAAGCGTTTTTCGGCCATTCTGAGCTTAATTTGGGATCACAACTTTAAAATGCGATTTCTGGCCTTTAGAAGCGTTTTTCGGGGATTCTGAGCTTAATTTGCGATCACAACTTTAAAATGCGATTTCTGGCCTTTAGAAGCGTTTTTCGGGGATTCTGAGCTTAATTTGGGATCACAACTTTAAAATGCGATTTCTGGCCTTTAGAAGCGTTTTTCGGGGATTCTGAGCTTAATTTGGGATCACAACTTTAAAATGCGATTTCTGGCCTTTAGAAGCGTTTTTTGGGGATTCTGAGCTTAATTTGGGATCACAACTTTAAAATGCGTTTTCTGGCCTTTAGAAGCGTTTTTCGGGGATTCTGAGCTTAATTTGGGATCACAACTTTAAAATGCGTTTTCTGGCCTTTAGAAGCGTTTTTCGGGGATTCTGAGCTTAATTTGGGATCACAACTTTAAAATGCGATTTCTGGCCTTTAGAAGCGTTTTTCGGCCATTCTGAGCTTAATTTGGGATCACAACATTAAAATGCGATTTCTGGCCTTTAGAAGCGTTTTTCGGCCATTCTGAGCTTAATTTGGGATCACAACTTTAAAATGCGATTTCTGGCCTTTAGAAGCGTTTTTCGGCCATTCTGAGCTTAATTTGGGATCACAACTTTAAAATGCGATTTCTGGCCTTTAGAAGCGTTTTTCGGGGATTCTGAGCTTAATTTGCGATCACAACTTTAAAATGCGATTTCTGGCCTTTAGAAGCGTTTTTCGGGGATTCTGAGCTTAATTTGGGATCACAACTTTAAAATGCGATTTCTGGCCTTTAGAAGCGTTTTTCGGGGAATCTGAGCTTAATTTGGGATCACAACTTTAAAATGCGATTTCTGGCCTTTAGAAGCGTTTTTTGGGGATTCTGAGCTTAATTTGGGATCACAACTTTAAAATGCGATTTCTGGCCTTTAGAAGCGTTTTTCGGGGATTCTGAGCTTAATTTGGGATCACAACTTTAAAATGCGTTTTCTGGCCTTTAGAAGCGTTTTTCGGGGATTCTGAGCTTAATTTGGGATCACAACTTTAAAATGCGATTTCTGGCCTTTAGAAGCGTTTTTCGGCCATTCTGAGCTTAATTTGGGATCACAACTTTAAAATGCGTTTTCTGGCCTTTAGAAGCGTTTTTCGGGGATTCTGAGCTTAATTTGGGATCACAACTTTAAAATGCGATTTCTGGCCTTTAGAAGCGTTTTTCGGCCATTCTGAGCTTAATTTGGGATCACAACATTAAAATGCGATTTCTGGCCTTTAGAAGCGTTTTTCGGGGATTCTGAGCTTAATTTGGGATCACAACTTTAAAATGCGATTTCTGGCCTTTAGAAGCGTTTTTCGGCCATTCTGAGCTTAATTTGGGATCACAACTTTAAAATGCGATTTCTGGCCTTTAGAAGCGTTTTTCGGGGATTCTGAGCTTAATTTGGGATCACAACTTTAAAATGCGTTTTCTGGCCTTTAGAAGCGTTTTTCGGGGATTCTGAGCTTAATTTGCGATCACAACTTTAAAATGCGATTTCTGGCCTTTAGAAGCGTTTTTCGGGGATTCTGAGCTTAATATGGGATCACAACTTTAAAATGCGATTTCTGGCCTTTAGAAGCGTTTTTCGGGGATTCTGAGCTTAATTTGGGATCACAACTTTAAAATGCGATTTCTGGCCTTTAGAAGCGTTTTTCGGCCATTCTGAGCTTAATTTGGGATCACAACATTAAAATGCGATTTCTGGCCTTTAGAAGCGTTTTTCGGGGATTCTGAGCTTAATTTGGGATCACAACTTTAAAATGCGATTTCTGGCCTTTAGAAGCGTTTTTCGGCCATTCTGAGCTTAATTTGCGATCACAACTTTAAAATGCGATTTCTGGCCTTTAGAAGCGTTTTTCGGGGAATCTGAGCTTAATTTGGGATCACAACTTTAAAATGCGATTTCTGGCCTTTAGAAGCGTTTTTTGGGGATTCTGAGCTTAATTTGGGATCACAACTTTAAAATGCGTTTTCTGGCCTTTAGAAGCGTTTTTCGGGGATTTTGAGCTTAATTTGGGATCACAACTTTAAAATGCGTTTTCTGGCCTTTAGAAGCGTTTTTCGGGGATTCTGAGCTTAATTTGGGATCACAACTTTAAAATGCGATTTCTGGCCTTTAGAAGCGTTTTTCGGGGATTCTGAGCTTAATTTGGGATCACAACTTTAAAATGCGATTTCTGGCCTTTAGAAGCGTTTTTCGGGGATTCTGAGCTTAATTTGGGATCACAACTTTAAAATGCGATTTCTGGCCTTTAGAAGCGTTTTTCGGGGATTCTGAGCTTAATTTGGGATCACAACTTTTAAATTCGATTTCTGGCCTTTAGAAGCGTTTTTCGGGGATTCTGAGCTTAATTTGGGATCACAACTTTAAAATGCGTTTTCTGGCCTTTAGAAGCGTTTTTCGGGGATTCTGAGCATAATTTGGGATCACAACTTTAAAATGCGATTTCTGGCCTTTAGAAGCGTTTTTCAGGGATTCTGAGCTTAATTTGGGATCACAACTTTAAAATGCGATTTCTGGCCTTTAGAAGCGTTTTTCGGGGATTCTAAGCTTAATTTGGGATCACAACTTTAAAATGCGTTTTCTGGCCTTTAGAAGCGTTTTTCGGGGATTCTGAGCTTATTTGGGATCACAACTTTAAAATGCGATTTCTGGCCTTTAGAAGCGTTTTTCGGGGATTCTAAGCTTAATTTGGGATCACAACTTTAAAATGCGATTTCTGGCCTAAAGAAGCGTTTTTCGGCCATTCTGAGCTTAATTTGGGATCACAACATTAAAATGCGATATCTGGCCTTTAGAAGCGTTTTTCGGGGATTCTGAGCTTAATTTGGGATCACAACTTTTAAATGCGATTTCTGGCCTTTAGAAGCGTTTTTCGGGGATTCTGAGCTTAATTTGGGATCACAACTTTAAAATGCGATTTCTGGCCTCTAGAAGCGTTTTTCGGCCATTCTGAGCTTAATTTGGGATCACAACTTTAAAATGCGATTTCTGGCCTTAAGAAGCGTTTTTCGGGGATTCTGAGCTTAATTTGGGATCACAACTTTAAAATGCGATTTCTGGCCTTTAGAAGCGTTTTTCGGGGATTCTGAGCTTAATTTGGGATCACAACTTTAAAATGCGATTTCTGGCCTTTAGAAGCGTTTTTCGGGGATTCTGAGCTTAATTTGGGATCACAACTTTAAAATGCGTTTTCTGGCCTTTAGAAGCGTTTTTCGGGGATTCTGAGCATAATTTGGGATCACAACTTTAAAATGCGATTTCTGGCCTTTAGAAGCGTTTTTCAGGGATTCTGAGCTTAATTTGGGATCACAACTTTAAAATGCGATTTCTGGCCTTTAGAAGCGTTTTTCGGGGATTCTAAGCTTAATTTGGGATCACAACTTTAAAATGCGTTTTCTGGCCTTTAGAAGCGTTTTTCGGGGATTCTGAGCTTATTTGGGATCACAACTTTAAAATGCGATTTCTGGCCTTTAGAAGCGTTTTTCGGGGATTCTAAGCTTAATTTGGGATCACAACTTTAAAATGCGATTTCTGGCCTTAAGAAGCGTTTTTCGGCCATTCTGAGCTTAATTTGGGATCACAACATTAAAATGCGATTTCTGGCCTTTAGAAGCGTTTTTCGGGGATTCTGAGCTTAGTTGGGGATCACAACTTTAAAATGCGATTTCTGGCCTTTAGAAGCGTTTTTCGGGGATTCTGAGCTTAATTTGGGATCACAACTTTAAAATGCGATTTCTGGCCTTTAGAAGCGTTTTTCGGCCATTCTGAGCTTAATTTGGGATCACAACATTAAAATGCGATTTCTGGCCTTCAGAAGCGTTTTTCGGGGATTCTGAGCTTAATTTGGGATCACAACTTTAAAATGCGATTTCTGGCCTTTAGAAGCGTTTTTCGGCCATTCTGAGCTTAATTTGGGATCACAACATTAAAATGCGATTTCTGGCCTTTAGAAGCGTTTTTCGGGGATTCTGAGCTTAATTTGGGATCACAACTTTAAAATGCGTTTTCTGGCCTTTAGAAGCGTTTTTCGGGGATTCTGAGCATAATTTGGGATCACAACTTTAAAATGCGATTTCTGGCCTTTAGAAGCGTTTTTCAGGGATTCTGAGCTTAATTTGGGATCACAACTTTAAAATGCGATTTCTGGCCTTTAGAAGCGTTTTTCGGGGATTCTAAGCTTAATTTGGGATCACAACTTTAAAATGCGTTTTCTGGCCTTTAGAAGCGTTTTTCGGGGATTCTGAGCTTATTTGGGATCACAACTTTAAAATGCGATTTCTGGCCTTTAGAAGCGTTTTTCGGGGATTCTAAGCTTAATTTGGGATCACAACTTTAAAATGCGATTTCTGGCCTTAAGAAGCGTTTTTCGGCCATTCTGAGCTTAATTTGGGATCACAACATTAAAATGCGATTTCTGGCCTTTAGAAGCGTTTTTCGGGGATTCTGAGCTTAATTTGGGATCACAACTTTAAAATGCGATTTCTGGCCTTTAGAAGCGTTTTTCGGGGATTCTGAGCTTAATTTGGGATCACAACTTTAAAATGCGATTTCTGGCCTTTAGAAGCGTTTTTCGGGGATTCTGAGCTTAATTTGGGATCACAACATTAAAATGCGTTTTCTGGCCTTTAGAAGCGTTTTTCGGGGATTCTGAGCATAATTTGGGATCACAACTTTAAAATGCGATTTCTGGCCTTTAGAAGCGTTTTTCAGGGATTCTGAGCTTAATTTGGGATCACAACTTTAAAATGCGATTTCTGGCCTTTAGAAGCGTTTTTCGGGGATTCTAAGCTTAATTTGGGATCACAACTTTAAAATGCGTTTTCTGGCCTTTAGAAGCGTTTTTCGGGGATTCTGAGCTTATTTGGGATCACAACTTTAAAATGCGATTTCTGGCCTTTAGAAGCGTTTTTCGGGGATTCTAAGCTTAATTTGGGATCACAACTTTAAAATGCGATTTCTGGCCTTTAGAAGCGTTTTTCGGCCATTCTGAGCTTAATTTGGGATCACAACTTTAAAATGCGATTTCTGGCCTTTAGAAGCGTTTTTCGGGGATTCTAAGCTTAATTTGGGATCACAACTTTAAAATGCGATTTCTGGCCTTTAGAAGCGTTTTTCGGCCATTCTGAGCTTAATTTGGGATCACAACTTTAAAATGCGATTTCTGGCCTTTAGAAGCGTTTTTCGGGGATTCTGAGCTTAATTTGCGATCACAACTTTAAAATGCGATTTCTGGCCTTTAGAAGCGTTTTTCGGGGAATCTGAGCTTAATTTGGGATCACAACTTTAAAATGCGATTTCTGGCCTTTAGAAGCGTTTTTTGGGGATTCTGAGCTTAATTTGGGATCACAACTTTAAAATGCGTTTTCTGGCCTTTAGAAGCGTTTTTCGGGGATTCTGAGCTTAATTTGGGATCACAACTTTAAAATGCGTTTTCTGGCCTTTAGAAGCGTTTTTCGGGGATTCTGAGCTTACTTTGGGATCACAACTTTAAAATGCGATTTCTGGCCTTTAGAAGCGTTTTTCGGCCATTCTGAGCTTAATTTGGGATCACAACTTTAAAATGCGATTTCTGGCCTTTAGAAGCGTTTTTCGGGGATTCTGAGCTTAATTTGGGATCACAACTTTAAAATGCGATTTCTGGCCTTTAGAAGCGTTTTTCGGCCATTCTGAGCTTAATTTGGGATCACAACTTTAAAATGCGATTTCTGGCCTTTAGAAGCGTTTTTCGGGGATTCTGAGCTTAATTTGGGATCACAACTTTAAAATGCGATTTCTGGCCTTTAGAAGCGTTTTTCGGGGATTCTGAGCTTAATTTGGGATCACAACTTTAAAATGCGATTTCTGGCCTTTAGAAGCGTTTTTCGGGGATTCTGAGCTTAATTTGGGATCACAACTTTAAAATGCGATTTCTGGCCTTTAGAAGCGTTTTTCGGCCATTCTGAGCTTAATTTGGGATCACAACTTTAAAATGCGATTTCTGACCTTTAGAAGCGTTTTTCGGCCATTCTGAGCTTAATTTGGGATCACAACTTTAAAATGCGATTTCTGACCTTTAGAAGCGTTTTTCGGGGAATCTGAGCTTAATTTGGGATCACAACTTTAAAATGCGATTTCTGGCCTTTAGAAGCGTTTTTTGGGGATTCTGAGCTTAATTTGGGATCACAACTTTAAAATGCGTTTTCTGGCCTTTAGAAGCGTTTTTCGGGGATTCTGAGCTTAATTTGGGATCACAACTTTAAAATGCGATTTCTGGCCTTTAGAAGCGTTTTTCGGCCATTCTGAGCTTAATTTGGGATCACAACTTTAAAATGCGATTTCTGGCCTTTAGAAGCGTTTTTCGGGGATTCTGAGCTTAATTTGGGATCACAACTTTAAAATGCGATTTCTGGCCTTTAGAAGCGTTTTTCGGGGATTCTGAGCTTAATTTGGGATCACAACTTTAAAATGCGATTTCTGGCCTTTAGAAGCGTTTTTCGGCTATTCTGAGCTTAATTTGGGATCACAACTTTAAAATGCGATTTCTGGCCTTTAGAAGCGTTTTTCGGGGATTCTGAGCTTAATTTGGGATCACAACTTTAAAATGCGATTTCTGGCCTTTAGAAGCGTTTTTCGGGGATTCTGAGCTTAATTTGGGATCACAACTTTTAAATTCGATTTCTGGCCTTTAGAAGCGTTTTTCGGGGATTCTGAGCTTAATTTGGGATCACAACTTTAAAATGCGTTTTCTGGCCTTTAGAAGCGTTTTTCGGGGATTCTGAGCATAATTTGGGATCACAACTTTAAAATGCGATTTCTGGCCTTTAGAAGCGTTTTTCAGGGATTCTGAGCTTAATTTGGGATCACAACTTTAAAATGCGATTTCTGGCCTTTAGAAGCGTTTTTCGGGGATTCTAAGCTTAATTTGGGATCACAACTTTAAAATGCGTTTTCTGGCCTTTAGAAGCGTTTTTCGGGGATTCTGAGCTTATTTGGGATCACAACTTTAAAATGCGATTTCTGGCCTTTAGAAGCGTTTTTCGGGGATTCTAAGCTTAATTTGGGATCACAACTTTAAAATGCGATTTCTGGCCTTTAGAAGCGTTTTTCGGCCATTCTGAGCTTAATTTGGGATCACAACTTTAAAATGCGATTTCTGGCCTTTAGAAGCGTTCTGAGCTTAATTTGGGATCACAACTTTAAAATGCGATTTCTGGCCTTTAGAAGCGTTTTTCGGCCATTCTGAGCTTAATTTGGGATCACAACTTTAAAATGCGATTTCTGGCCTTTAGAAGCGTTTTTCGGGGATTCTAAGCTTAATTTGGGATCACAACTTTAAAATGCGATTTCTGGCCTTTAGAAGCGTTTTTCGGCCATTCTGAGCTTAATTTGGGATCACAACTTTAAAATGCGATTTCTGGCCTTTAGAAGCGTTTTTCGGGGATTCTGAGCTTAATTTGCGATCACAACTTTAAAATGCGATTTCTGGCCTTTAGAAGCGTTTTTCGGGGAATCTGAGCTTAATTTGGGATCACAACTTTAAAATGCGATTTCTGGCCTTTAGAAGCGTTTTTTGGGGATTCTGAGCATAATTTGGGATCACAACTTTAAAATGCGTTTTCTGGCCTTTAGAAGCGTTTTTCGGGGATTCTGAGCTTAATTTGGGATCACAACTTTAAAATGCGTTTTCTGGCCTTTAGAAGCGTTTTTCGGGGATTCTGAGCTTACTTTGGGATCACAACTTTAAAATGCGATTTCTGGCCTTTAGAAGCGTTTTTCGGCCATTCTGAGCTTAATTTGGGATCACAACTTTAAAATGCGATTTCTGGCCTTTAGAAGCGTTTTTCGGGGATTCTGAGTTTAATTTGGGATCACAACTTTAAAATGCGATTTCTGGCCTTTAGAAGCGTTTTTCGGCCATTCTGAGCTTAATTTGGGATCACAACTTTAAAATGCGATTTCTGGCCTTTAGAAGCGTTTTTCGGGGATTCTGAGCTTAATTTGGGATCACAACTTTAAAATGCGATTTCTGGCCTTTAGAAGCGTTTTTCGGCCATTCTGAGCTTAATTTGGGATCACAACTTTAAAATGCGATTTCTGGCCTTTAGAAGCGTTTTTCGGGGATTCTGAGCTTAATTTGCGATCACAACTTTAAAATGCGATTTCTGGCCTTTAGAAGCGTTTTTCGGGGATTCTGAGCTTAATTTGGGATCACAACTTTAAAATGCGATTTCTGGCCTTTAGAAGCGTTTTTCGGGGATTCTGAGCTCAATTTGGGATCACAACTTTAAAATGCGATTTCTGGCCTTTAGAAGCGTTTTTTGGGGATTCTGAGCTTAATTTGGGATCACAACTTTAAAATGCGTTTTCTGGCCTTTAGAAGCGTTTTTCGGGGATTCTGAGCTTAATTTGGGATCACAACTTTAAAATGCGTTTTCTGGCCTTTAGAAGCGTTTTTCGGGGATTCTGAGCTTAATTTGGGATCACAACTTTAAAATGCGATTTCTGGCCTTTAGAAGCGTTTTTCGGCCATTCTGAGCTTAATTTGGGATCACAACATTAAAATGCGATTTCTGGCCTTTAGAAGCGTTTTTCGGGGATTCTGAGCTTAATTTGGGATCACAACTTTAAAATGCGATTTCTGGCCTTTAGAAGCGTTTTTCGGCCATTCTGAGCTTAATTTGGGATCACAACTTTAAAATGCGATTTCTGGCCTTTAGAAGCGTTTTTCGGGGATTCTGAGCTTAATTTGCGATCACAACTTTAAAATGCGATTTCTGGCCTTTAGAAGCGTTTTTCGGGGATTCTGAGCTTAATTTGGGATCACAACTTTAAAATGCGATTTCTGGCCTTTAGAAGCGTTTTTCGGGGAATCTGAGCTTAATTTGGGATCACAACTTTAAAATGCGATTTCTGGCCTTTAGAAGCGTTTTTTGGGGATTCTGAGCTTAATTTGGGATCACAACTTTAAAATGCGTTTTCTGGCCTTTAGAAGCGTTTTTCGGGGATTCTGAGCTTAATTTGGGATCACAACTTTAAAATGCGTTTTCTCGCCTTTAGAAGCGTTTTTCGGGGATTCTGAGCTTAATTTGGGATCACAACTTTAAAATGCGATTTCTGGCCTTTAGAAGCGTTTTTCGGCCATTCTGAGCTTAATTTGGGATCACAACATTAAAATGCGATTTCTGGCCTTTAGAAGCGTTTTTCGGGGATTCTGAGCTTAATTTGGGATCACAACTTTAAAATGCGATTTCTGGCCTTTAGAAGCGTTTTTCGGCCATTCTGAGCTTAATTTGGGATCACAACTTTAAAATGCGATTTCTGGCCTTTAGAAGCGTTTTTCGGGGATTCTGAGCTTAATTTGGGATCACAACTTTAAAATGCGATTTCTGGCCTTTAGAAGCGTTTTTCGGGGAATCTGAGCTTAATTTGGGATCACAACTTTAAAATGCGATTTCTGGCCTTTAGAAGCGTTTTTTGGGGATTCTGAGCTTAATTTGGGATCACAACTTTAAAATGCGTTTTCTGGCCTTTAGAAGCGTTTTTCGGGGATTCTGAGCTTAATTTGGGATCACAACTTTAAAATGCGTTTTCTGGCCTTTAGAAGCGTTTTTCGGGGATTCTGAGCTTAATTTGCGATCACAACTTTAAAATGCGATTTCTGGCCTTTAGAAGCGTTTTTCGGGGATTCTGAGCTTAATTTGGGATCACAACTTTAAAATGCGATTTCTGGCCTTTAGAAGCGTTTTTCGGGGAATCTGAGCTTAATTTGGGATCACAACTTTAAAATGCGATTTCTGGCCTTTAGAAGCGTTTTTCGGCCATTCTGAGCTTAATTTGGGATCACAACTTTAAAATGCGATTTCTGGCCTTTAGAAGCGTTTTTCGGCCATTCTGAGCTTAATTTGGGATCACAACTTTAAAATGCGATTTCTGGCCTTTAGAAGCGTTTTTCGGGGAATCTGAGCTTAATTTGGGATCACAACTTTAAAATGCGTTTTCTGGCCTTTAGAAGCGTTTTTCGGGGATTCTGAGCTTAATTTGGGATCACAACTTTAAAATGCGATTTCTGGCCTTTAGAAGCGTTTTTCGGCCATTCTGAGCTTAATTTGGGATCACAACATTAAAATGCGTTTTCTGGCCTTTAGAAGCGTTTTTCGGGGATTCTGAGCTTAATTTGGGATCACAACTTTAAAATGCGATTTCTGGCCTTTAGAAGCGTTTTTCGGCCATTCTGAGCTTAATTTGCGATCACAACTTTAAAATGCGATTTCTGGCCTTTAGAAGCGTTTTTCGGGGATTCTGAGCTTAATTTGGGATCACAACTTTAAAATGCGATTTCTGGCCTTTAGAAGCGTTTTTCGGGGAATCTGAGCTTAATTTGGGATCACAACTTTAAAATGCGATTTCTGGCCTTTGAAAGCGTTTTTTGGGGATTCTGAGCTTAATTTGGGATCACAACTTTAAAATGCGTTTTCTGGCCTTTAGAAGCGTTTTTCGGGGATTCTGAGCTTAATTTGGGATCACAACTTTAAAATGCGTTTTCTGGCCTTTAGAAGCGTTTTTCGGGGATTCTGAGCTTAATTTGGGATCACAACTTTAAAATGCGATTTCTGGCCTTTAGAAGCGTTTTTCGGCCATTCTGAGCTTAATTTGGGATCACAACATTAAAATGCGATTTCTGGCCTTTAGAAGCGTTTTTCGGGGATTCTGAGCTTAATTTGGGATCACAACTTTAAAATGCGATTTCTGGCCTTAAGAAGCGTTTTTCGGCCATTCTGAGCTTAATTTGGGATCACAACTTTAAAATGCGATTTCTGGCCTTTAGAAGCGTTTTTCGGGGATTCTGAGCTTAATTTGGGATCACAACTTTTAAATTCGATTTCTGGCCTTTAGAAGCGTTTTTCGGCCATTCTGAGCTTAATTTGGGATCACAACTTTAAAATGCGATTTCTGGCCTTTAGAAGCGTTTTTCGGCCATTCTGAGCTTAATTTGGGATCACAACTTTAAAATGCGATTTCTGGCCTTTAGAAGCGTTTTTCGGGGATTCTGAGCTTAATTTGGGATCACAACTTTAAAATGCGATTTCTGGCCTTTAGAAGCGTTTTTCGGGGATTCTGAGCATAATTTGGGATCACAACTTTAAAATGCGTTTTCTGGCCTTTAGAAGCGTTTTTCGGGGATTCTGAGCTTAATTTGTGATCACAACTTTAAAATGCGATTTCTGGCCTTTAGAAGCGTTTTTCGGGGATTCTGAGCTTAATTTGGGATCACAACTTTAAAATGCGTTTTCTGGCCTTTAGAAGCGTTTTTCGGGGATTCTGAGCTTAATTTGGGATCACAACTTTAAAATGCGATTTCTGGCCTTTAGAAGCGTTTTTTCGGGGAATCTGAGCTTAATTTGGGATCACAACTTTAAAATGCGTTTTCTGGCCTTTGAAAGCGTTTTTCGGGCATTCTGAGCTTAATTTGGGATCACAACTTTAAAATGCGTTTTCTGGCCTTTAGAAGCATTTTTCGGGGATTCTGAGCTTAATTTGGGATCTTAACATTAAAATGCGATTTCTGGCCTTAAGAAGCGTTTTTCGGGGATTCTGAGCTTAATTTGTGATCACAACTTTAAAATGCGATTTCTGGCCTTTAGAAGCGTTTTTCGGGGATTCTGAGCATAATTTGGGATCACAACTTTAAAATGCGTTTTCTGGCCTTTAGAAACGTTTTTCGGGGATTCTGAGCTTAATTTGTGATCACAACTTTAAAATGCGATTTCTGGCCTTTAGAAGCGTTTTTCGGGGATTCTGAGCTTAATTTGGGATCACAACTTTAAAATGCGTTTTCTGGCCTTTAGAAGCGTTTTTCGGGGATTCTGAGCTTAATTTGGGATCACAACTTTAAAATGCGATTTCTGGCCTTTAGAAGCGTTTTTTCGGGGAATCTGAGCTTAATTTGGGATCACAACTTTAAAATGCGTTTTCTGGCCTTTGAAAGCGTTTTTCGGGCATTCTGAGCTTAATTTGGGATCACAACTTTAAAATGCGTTTTCTGGCCTTTAGAAGCGTTTTTCGGGGATTCTGAGCTTAATTTGGGATCACAACTTTAAAATGCGATTTCTGGCCTTTAGAAGCGTTTTTCGGGGATTCTGAGCTTAATTTGGGATCACAACTTTAAAATGCGTTTTCTGGCCTTTAGAAGCGTTTTTCGGGGATTCTGAGCTTAATTTGGGATCACAACTTTAAAATGCGTTTTCTGGCCTTTAGAAGCGTTTTTCGGGGATTCTGAGCTTAATTTGGGATCACAACTTTAAAATGCGATTTCTGGCCTTTAGAAGCGTTTTTCGGCCATTCTGAGCTTAATTTGGGATCACAACTTTAAAATGCGATTTCTGGCCTTTAGAAGCGTTTTTCGGGGATTCTGAGCTTAATTTGGGATCACAACTTTAAAATGCGATTTCTGGCCTTTAGAAGCGTTTTTCGGCCATTCTGAGCTTAATTTGGGATCACAACTTTAAAATGCGATTTCTGGCCTTTAGAAGCGTTTTTCGGGGATTCTGAGCTTAATTTGGGATCACAACTTTTAAATTCGATTTCTGGCCTTTAGAAGCGTTTTTCGGCCATTCTGAGCTTAATTTGGGATCACAACTTTAAAATGCGATTTCTGGCCTTTAGAAGCGTTTTTCGGCCATTCTGAGCTTAATTTGGGATCACAACTTTAAAATGCGATTTCTGGCCTTTAGAAGCGTTTTTCGGGGATTCTGAGCTTAATTTGGGATCACAACTTTAAAATGCGATTTCTGGCCTTTAGAAGCGTTTTTCGGGGATTCTGAGCATAATTTGGGATCACAACTTTAAAATGCGTTTTCTGGCCTTTAGAAGCGTTTTTCGGGGATTCTGAGCTTAATTTGTGATCACAACTTTAAAATGCGATTTCTGGCCTTTAGAAGCGTTTTTCGGGGATTCTGAGCTTAATTTGGGATCACAACTTTAAAATGCGTTTTCTGGCCTTTAGAAGCGTTTTTCGGGGATTCTGAGCTTAATTTGGGATCACAACTTTAAAATGCGATTTCTGGCCTTTAGAAGCGTTTTTTCGGGGAATCTGAGCTTAATTTGGGATCACAACTTTAAAATGCGTTTTCTGGCCTTTGAAAGCGTTTTTCGGGCATTCTGAGCTTAATTTGGGATCACAACTTTAAAATGCGTTTTCTGGCCTTTAGAAGCATTTTTCGGGGATTCTGAGCTTAATTTGGGATCACAACATTAAAATGCGATTTCTGGCCTTAAGAAGCGTTTTTCGGGGATTCTGAGCTTAATTTGTGATCACAACTTTAAAATGCGATTTCTGGCCTTTAGAAGCGTTTTTCGGGGATTCTGAGCATAATTTGGGATCACAACTTTAAAATGCGTTTTCTGGCCTTTAGAAGCGTTTTTCGGGGATTCTGAGCTTAATTTGTGATCACAACTTTAAAATGCGATTTCTGGCCTTTAGAAGCGTTTTTCGGGGATTCTGAGCTTAATTTGGGATCACAACTTTAAAATGCGTTTTCTGGCCTTTAGAAGCGTTTTTCGGGGATTCTGAGCTTAATTTGGGATCACAACTTTAAAATGCGATTTCTGGCCTTTAGAAGCGTTTTTTCGGGGAATCTGAGCTTAATTTGGGATCACAACTTTAAAATGCGTTTTCTGGCCTTTGAAAGCGTTTTTCGGGCATTCTGAGCTTAATTTGGGATCACAACTTTAAAATGCGTTTTCTGGCCTTTAGAAGCGTTTTTCGGGGATTCTGAGCTTAATTTGGGATCACAACTTTAAAATGCGATTTCTGGCCTTTAGAAGCGTTTTTCGGGGATTCTGAGCTTAATTTGCGATCACAACTTTAAAATGCGATTTCTGGCCTTTAGAAGCGTTTTTCGGCCATTCTGAGCTTAATTTGGGATCACAACATTAAAATGCGATTTCTGGCCTTTAGAAGCGTTTTTCGGGGATTCTGAGCTTAATTTGGGATCACAACTTTTAAATTCGATTTCTGGCCTTTAGAAGCGTTTTTCGGGCATTCTGAGCTTAATTTGGGATCACAACTTTAAAATGCGATTTCTGGCCTTAAGAAGCGTTTTTCGGGGATTCTGAGCTTAATTTGGGATCACAACTTTAAAATGCGATTTCTGGCCTTTAGAAGCGTTTTTCGGGGATTCTGAGCTTAATTTGCGATCACAACTTTAAAATGCGATTTCTGGCCTTAAGAAGCGTTTTTCGGCCATTCTGAGCTTAATTTGGGATCACAACATTAAAATGCGATTTCTGGCCTTTAGAAGCGTTTTTCGGGGATTCTGAGCTTAATTTGGGATCACAACTTTTAAATTCGATTTCTGGCCTTTAGAAGCGTTTTTCGGGGAATCTGAGCTTAATTTGGGATCACAACTTTAAAATGCGATTTCTGGCCTTTAGAAGCGTTTTTCGGGGATTCTAAGCTTAATTTGGGATCACAACTTTAAAATGCGATTTCTGGCCTTTAGAAGCGTTTTTCGGGGATTCTGAGCTTAATTTGGGATCACAACTTTAAAATGCGATTTCTGGCCTTTAGAAGCGTTTTTCGGCCATTCTGAGCTTAATTTGGGATCACAACTTTAAAATGCGATTTCTGGCCTTCAGAAGCGTTTTTCGGGGATTCTGAGCTTAATTTGGGATCACAACTTTAAAATGCGATTTCTGGCCTTTAGAAGCGTTTTTCGGGGATTCTGAGCATAATTTGGGATCACAACTTTAAAATGCGATTTCTGGCCTTTAGAAGCGTTTTTCAGGGATTCTGAGCTTAATTTGGGATCACAACTTTAAAATGCGATTTCTGGCCTTTAGAAGCGTTTTTCGGGGATTCTAAGCTTAATTTGGGATCACAACTTTAAAATGCGTTTTCTGGCCTTTAGAAGCGTTTTTCGGGGATTCTGAGCTTATTTGGGATCACAACTTTAAAATGCGATTTCTGGCCTTTAGAAGCGTTTTTCGGGGATTCTAAGCTTAATTTGGGATCACAACTTTAAAATGCGATTTCTGGCCTTTAGAAGCGTTTTTCGGGGATTCTAAGCTTAATTTGGGATCACGACTTTAAAATGCGATTTCTGGCCTTTAGAAGCGTTTTTCGGGGATTCTGAGCTTAATTTGGGATCACAACATTAAAATGCGATTTCTGGCCTTTAGAAGCGTTTTTCGGGGATTCTGAGCATAATTTGGGATCACAACTTTGAAATGCGTTTTCTGGCCTTTAGAAGCGTTTTTCGGGGATTCTGAGCTTAATTTGGGATCACAACTTTAAAATGCGTTTTCTGGCCTTCAGAAGCGTGTTTCGGGGATTCTGTGCTTAATTTGGGATCACAACTTTAAAATGCGTTTAGAAGCGTTTTTCGGGGATTCTGAGCTTAATTTGGGATCACAACTTTAAAATGCGTTTTCTGGCCTTTAGAAGCGTTTTTCGGGGATTCTAAGCTTAATTTGGGATCACAACTTTGAAATGCGATTTCTGGCCTTTAGAAGCGTTTTTCGGGGATTCTAAGCTTAATTTGGGATCACAACTTTGAAATGCGATTTCTGGCCTTTAGAAGCGTTTTTCGGGGATTCTGAGCTTAATTTGGGATCACAACTTTGAAATGCGTTTTCTGGCCTTTAGAAGCGTTTTTCGGCCATTCTGAGCTTAATTTGAGATCACAACTTTAAAATGCGTTTTCTGGCCTTCAGAAGCGTTTTTCGGCCATTCTGAGCTTAATTTGGGATCACAACTTTAAAATGCGATTTCTGGCCTTTAGAAGCGTTTTTCGGCCATTCTGAGCTTAATTTGGGATCACAATTTTAAAATGCGATTTCTGGCCTTTAGAAGCGTTTTTCGGCCATTCTGAGCTTAATTTGGGATCACAACTTTAAAATGCGATTTCCGGACTTTAGAAGCGTTTTTCGGGGATTCTGAGCTAGGTAGTTTCATTCGAAACGAATCGATTAAATGAGTTTAATCACATAGACTAAAGTATGTTTTCATTATTTGACAGTAGCCAACAACATAGTAATATTTATTTATTTAATTGAGATATTGCCTGTGTATCCAGATCAAAACAATAATATTTCGTTTATCACCGGAACCAAGGTTTACCATTTTATCGCATCCCACTATTGATTAGTCCCTGGCCTCACATGGGGTTGATTTAACCCGTGTAAAATCAAACCCCATTCAAATAATTCTAGTCGTTTTGTATATGATTTTAGTACTGAGTATCCCGTGTGTATTGAACGAACAATGTTTGAGCTCAATGGGCGCACACAATTTTCGAACAACAGCTGCGGTAACATCACAGCATCGAATCGATTTCGAACAAAAACTCCCAAATGACTAACCAATCGAAGCCGGAGCCAACATCAACAAAATGGAGCAGCTACAAAAACAAAAACAAAAAACAAGAGCTGCACGAAGAGGGAAATACTCACTCTAGCGCATTATTAAACTTTCATCATGATCATGTGCTGCAAATATTTATCACTATTTATGATTATTTCCGCTGCCGAACAAACACGATAAAAATTGGCCGAGCAACTCCCTTCCCAAATCCACCCACTCCCCATCCCACTTCCAAGTCGTCCCATTCATTGGGGAAATGGATGGCCCTTTCGTTTTGCGTTTGGTTCATGTAGGCGAGAAATTTATGTGGGTGGAAATTAACGGGGCCAACAGTGCTGGGACACGCTTTTTTCCGAAATTCACATTCCGATGCACAGCTGGTTCCGGTTTGACACTGTGTGACGCACACATACACATACACACACTCATCCAGATTCTCTAGAACGTCACCAAAAACACACACACATACACATGAGGAGTGCCCACTTTTTCGGGTACGTACAATATATGTTAGGTTCGAATGAACCTCCTAACCTACTGGGGCTACTGCTGGCATTCGGGCTGGCTGCTGGATAAGGGATTTGTTCGGCTGCTGCCCTGGAGCAAAAAATGTAAAAATATGGGGGAGGATTGGTTGGTGGACCACTTTTTTTTTGGCTGGGTTCAGAACACAAAAAGTTGCTCGCGCTCATCACTAGTGCGCTGAGCTGAGCTGCGGTGCAATTTGGTTCGCACCCAATCCGGTTGTAAAATTGTTCCAGAGAAAAACGTGACAGGAGTTTTCCGACAATGGATTTTCGTGCAAGAAAATTTATTTTTGTTGCTGTTACACATTTAAACATATGAGAAAATGCCGCCGACTTCGATGGAGTGGTTCTGTACACTAACCACTTCTATGCTAATGGTCATGAGATCGAATCTTGGTCATGACATATACAGTATCGACTTTTTTCATGCTTTTGCGGGACCCTAGTAACCCAAACACCGACACGAATTGAAATTTGGAACGTTTTAACCCTTGCCCAACAAGGCAAGCTGGCACCACTTGCTAGAAAAGCTAGCCGCCTCAAGCTTGAAATTCTGGGACTGAGCAAAGTCGGTTGGCCAAATACTGGAGAACACAAGACACAATCCGGGCAAGTCCTCCTTTACTCTGGCATACGAGAAGAACATGCTACTCGGGAACGAAGAGTTGGTTTCCTGTTAAGTCCGCAGGCCTACGCGGCCCTCATTAGATGGGAACCGATAAACGAAAGAATAATCGTAGCCAGATTTAGAACACGGGTTAGAAACCTTACAATGGTCCAGTGTTATGCGCCAACTTACGTTGCCGACTTGCAGGAGAAAGAGCAGTTTGACAGTCAATTGAACAGCGTGGTAGAGAAAATTCTGAAGGGTGACATTCAAATCCATTTGGGCGACTTCAACGCAAAGGTTGGCTCCGACAATCAAGACCTTGAGCGCATCATGGGGCGCCATGGCCTAGGACAGATGAGCGAAAACGGAGAACTGTTTGTAGAATTTTGTGGCAACAACAACATGGTGATCGGTGGATCGCTCCTCCCTCATCGACCAGCACATAAGGTCACTTGGGTATCCCGAGATGGCCGAACAGAAAATCAAATTGACCACATCTGCATCAGCCGAAAATGGAGAAGGAGCCTTCTTGATGTTCACGACAAACAAAGCGCAGACATTGCATCTGACCATCACCTCGTACTTGGCGAGATACGACTGACAGTTGCGCGTGTCCAACGGAGAATCCAGAGGCGAAAAGGGCATACGTTGAACAGCTAGGGTTTAAGCCTCGGAATTGCCGACAGACGGAACAATCGAAGAACAGTGGTTTGGAATCAATGCCTTTATTCACGACGAGAAAGGCGAAAGTCGGAATTAAATAGGCACGTACCGGGTCAGCCAAAGCAGCCGCCGTTTACGATATGCGAAGCTGGAAAAGGCAGTTAAATGTAGACGAGACAAGAGAGCCTGGAAAAACTCCCTAGCCGAAAGGAGAGGAAGAGCCACCGCTAAGGGAGATACCCGATTACTTTATGCCATTTCTCGTCGCCTAAGACTAATGCTAGAATGCCGCTGAAAGACCGAGCAGGTCAGTTATTGACCGATCGAACAGATCAGCTCGAACGATGGACTGAGCACTTCGAACAACTCTTCCGAGTCACGAATAGCGATGTCCAACAGAATCCGCAGCTCGAAGCGCCAACAGTAAGTCGCATCAATGCCGTCAACTCGGAAGCGCCCTCGCTGGCTGAAATAGAAGCAGCAATCAAAGACATGAAATCCAACAAAGCACCTGGGATCGATTGCATCCCTGCTTAAATGCTGAAAGCCGACCCTGCCTTGTCAGCACAAATGTTGCACCGTCTTTTCGTTGACATATGGGATACTGCAACATTCCCGGCCGACTGGGTATCCTCGTAAACGTCCCGAAGAAGGGAGACTTGACAGAGTGCGTTCACTGGCGAGGTATTACGTTGATTTGTACAACCCTCAAAGTTCTCTGCAAAGTGATCCTGAACAGGATCCAGGAGAAAATCGACGCTACACTCCGATGGCAACAAGCTGGATTCCGATCCGGTCGATCATGTGTCGACCACATCACATCGCTACGCTACATCACATCCCGGTAATTGCTGGATTGAGACAAGGATGTATCTTATCACCGCTACTTTTTCTAATCGTAATGGATGAGATTCTGACAGCATCGATCGACTGTGCACCGAACCGAGGATTTCCGTGGAATCCTTCAACAATGGAGCAACTGAACGACCTTGACCTGGCTGACGATATTGTTTTGCTCGCCCAAATACAACCGGATTTGCAGAGCAAACACGACGACCTCACCGAAAGCTCCAAGGCAGCAGGTCTCAAGGTCAATGACGGAAAGACCAAGTCGATGGAGATCAACATAGGAAATCCCTCCAGTTTTATGATAGCTGGACAGCAGGTTGAGAACGTGGAGTGCTTCCAGTATCTTGGTAGCCAGATAACGCCTAATGGTGGTACCAGGAAAGACATCCAAACCCGGATCAGAAAAGCCAGATTTGCATTTGCGAGTCTCCGGAACATCTGGCGCTCACATCAGTTATCTCTACAAGCGAAAATTCGATTCTTTAACTCAAACGTCAAATCCGTATTGCTAGCGCCTTTTGATGACACCGGCAATGAAGTTCCACGTTTGAGATCCAGTTGCCAGGCCACCAAGTGCGGATGATATTCCGCATGCAGCGGTTTACAAATACTTACAGTTTTCGCGCCGTTGGCGCATATGTGCATCAAGTTTCGCACCCGTACAGCAATGCGGATTTGACGTGTGAGTTGAAGACTCGGAATTCAATTCGTCGAAAGATCTGGCGTGAGCGCCAGATGTTTCAGAGACTCGCTAACGCAAATCGGGCTTTTCTCATCCAGGTTTCGATATCTTTCTTGGTTCACCATCATTCGTAATCTGGCTACCAAGATACTGGAAGCACTCCATTTTCTCAACCTGTTGTCCAACACGAAATTGGAACGATTTATTGCGTTGATTTCCATCGACTTGGTCTTTCCGACATTGATTTTGAACTGAAGTTAGTAATGAAATGATTGATTTCAGTATGAAACATATTGGAATAAAGAGTACAGAATCGTTCCAAAAATCGAATTAGAAAATAGTTACGAGAAAAGACGATTTATCAATTTAATATTTTACTGTTAAAGAACTCAAAATTTGCGTGTTAAATGATTTATCAGGACTATTAGATGTGTCCTCCTGCAATATTTTCAATTTTCATGCTTACAATAGGCTTGGAAATAGTTTCCAGTAATATCAATTTCCACCAAAATTTAAACATTTCCGCAGTAAATTCGCATTTGATGCAGAAACGTAAACCAAACCGTATTTTTTATGAAGCTCATAATTTTTGGAAGTCGAATCTATAAGCTTGAGGACAGGGACATACAAGTTACTAGCATAAAAAATGTAGAAAAGCTGGAGAATTCAGTAGAAAAGCTCGATTTTTTCATAACAACTACGTCATAATTCTGGAAATCTGTCGACCAATATGGCGAATGAGGTAACCTGTTATTTCGAAAAACTTCGACGTGAGATGCAATTGATTTAGGACATAGGTCGGCAACCTGCGGCTCGCGAGCCGCATTCGGCTCTTTGGATGTATAACTGCGGCTCTTTAGCTCAATGTGTGAGCATTTCGAAAATCCTCGAAATTTTCTAGAGTAAACGCACGTAACATAAGTTCCTTCAGTTCAGATAATATTTCCCAGAATTAAAAATAAACCAAAAAACTACTACAGAACAAATTTATAGATAGAAGTATCTTGTCAGTTTGCAACCAGTTGAGATTTAGAAATCAGTTAACGTTCTTTATAAAAGTCTGATATAGCATTTGGAAGCCTTGAGAAAGGGGAGTATTTCATTGAATTTGATTTTCTGATTTAATCGGATAACCGAGCATTTTTTAATCGTCAAATAAAGTCATCACTGTTAAGATAAAGAAATTGAGTTTGTTTTTCTTGAATCGAATATTTTAAAAATAAATTTGCTTTACCACCGTTCTGATCAAATATGAACATCAGATGATGATTTCAATAATGCTTTGAATACTGATAATAATTGTTATTTGCATTAAAATTTCTTTCTTAAAACATTTTGTTTTTAAATATTTCAAATATTGAATTCCATCTTTCCATGTTCCTTTTCAAATCAATGAAAAAAATCAAGTTCTTCATTCCAATTTTAAACATGAGTTCAAGTGAACAAAATTTTCAAGTTTGTTGAATTATATTTTTGTAAACCGGGAACTGAGTGCTGGTCTTATTTTAGAATTTCATGTATAATATGAATATTTTTAGGTATTTATTCGAAAAAGAAACTCTATTTGGTAAAGAAGAATTTTCTTCCATAAACTTTATTTTATCTTCTAACAACTTTTACGTCTTTTTTTAATTATCAACCTAATTCCTTATTCTGCAATTATTTTTTAAACATCATGGCTATTCTAAAAATTGATTTTGATTTCTAAGTCGTATCAGAATTTTAGTTTTGGTTTGTTCTATGAAGTGATGATAAAAATAACGTCTAAAAACAAAAATTTGAGTTTAAAAAATCGGTTCGTTGAAAAATGAAATTCAGCGCAGCAAAGCCAAAGTTAGTTAGATGTCTATTATTATATAAGATTTATTATAGTTTTGGAAGATCCGAGATAGCTATCAAAATTTTCATTGGACCCCAGCATATTTCTACATCATCGGTTGAATCTATTCTTGACGATTCCAAATATCCAAGATAAACTGAAATATAGCAAATCTGTCAAGAACTAAAAGTATTTTAAAAATATTTTTTTGACTGTTTGAAATATTTGGAATTGTTTTGTTTTGGAATATTGAAAAGTTTGAATGAATTACACAACGAATCTTATATCATTAAAATTGGTTAACATTTTCGGCCAGGGAACCTCCAACAAACTCTTGTAATGTTTTATACAGTGTTCCGAATATCACTCATTTTCAATGAATGTTTCTGATTGCCCTTCGCACCTGAACGTACAGCGGTCGGTTTCGTTATTGTTTGCTACTCGACCTACCCGATCATCGATCGTTCAATTCATCGCTAAAATACAGATCACCTCGCACGATGCTTGCTGTCAAAACAGTGCAGCACCATCATCAAATTGGAATCTCACCAATGCGCAATGCATATGGCGAATCTTTTTGGTCTTCGATCAGGAGTGAATGAATCAGGCAGTGAGAGTGATACATGAAGCCGATCATTAGCGTATTTTGTTTGATTTGATATACAGCAAATTGATAAATTTATTTGTTGTCATAACGTTTTAACATCAGTATGATTAAAATCAAATTTTAGTTGTGTTTGTGAGGGAAAGATGTTCACTTTCGCCGTGTTTTTCAATTTTTACAAGTTCTTTTATTAAACTGTCGTCCGTCACGTTAAAATTACTGAGAATTTATGGTGTTCCTCACAATTGTTTGATTTTTCTCGTCCTGCAAAAAATAATTTTGAATTTCATATAATTCAGGCAGATACTGAGTGAGCTACATTCAGAATGGATCAGTTTGTATCTCAATCATCTCCGATATGCGATGTTTACTAAACCGATTATTCTGAATGATGCGACTCGGTTTGCATAGCTGATAGGAGCGCTGATCGAGATTGCATACCAGCCAGGCGAAGCAGTTGCGAGAGGCGCTATCCCATTATACAATCAGCATGTTTCCAACAGGAAACGCATCCTGAGTGTTTGTTTTGATTGATATTCGGAACACTGGTTTTATATTACAAATTCGCAAGTGAAAACTAAGAATTTATTCAACAAATTCAAACATCTGTTTGACAAAAATCAAATAGATTAAATTTCAAATCACTAGTTGTATAAAAATATATAAAATATGAATTTGTGGTTAAAATTCATGGAAACTTTGACAGAAGGATCAATCTGAATCCATGATATATTTCAAGCTCAGAGGCTTAGACATTATTTTAAGATTTCATTAGTATGGAGAAGTAACAACTTGGAAGGCTTACGATTTTGAACAGAATTGAGAACTTAATCTTAAATTTTCGTTATCAAAAAATATAATTTTTGAAACCTTTTTTTTACAATTTTATCAGAAATCAAAATGGGAACTAGAGAGCTGAATCGGAATGCTTGTAATGAAAAAAATTAAAAGAAATTTTATTACCACATTTTATAGACCATATCTCGCGACCGATTGTTAAATTTTGTCAAATTTTGACTAATTTTTTTTCAATCCGTAAAATGAGCATTTATGAATTAAAATTTGTTGGTTTATTTATTCTAGGCCCGGAAAATATTTATCTATTTAAAATTATAGTTTTATGCGCATAACAAACAAATGAACCGCAAAAGATTTTATTGGATGTTCAAAACCAAAAAAAAATTAAAGCTTAGTATTTGAAGTAGTATTTGAAGAAAAAATAATAGTAACAAACCCTCGTATAGTTTTTTTTATATTAATATACATCTTGTAGTATGCATTTTTATGATATAAGATTTTCAATGCTTCTTTTTTTAATATTTCAACAGAACACATCGAAAGTCTATTTTTTTATCTGGGAATAGGTGTTAGGAAACTGAGTTAACATCAGGATGCAATATATGTTAGCGATCACCATGATTTGTAGTAAGGATAAAATGAATTGCGGCTCTTTGAAACTTGGATATTTCCTTAATTTGCAATTTTTGGCTCTTCTGTCTCAAAAGGTTGCCGACCGCTGATTTAGGAAAAATCACAGCTTAATTTAATTCTGGAAATTAGAAGAGCATTCTTAATATTTTTAAACTTATTCGGGTTTCAATTATTAAAATTACACAAATTTTCATGAACTAATTTATTTTTCATTAATTGAATAATTTATTTAAAAAAAGAACGTTTATCATCCTTAATTTGCTTGATTTGATTTTATTATCATGCATAAAGGGTGATACGGTCAAAATTAGGTCAATATCAACTTGACGTATTTCTTTAAATTTTGCATTTAAAAAACCTGAACACCCCTCATTTTGAAGGCGTGTGTGTGTAGAATGTTGCTACTATTTTGATTTTGGAATTCACTCTTCAGTTGTCAAAATGCCGTCCAAGGAAAAAAAGCAGCGTATCAAAATTTGCTCGCGCATCGTGAAAATCCAAGCTACTCGCACGCAAAGCTGGCAAAATCGCTAAAAGTTGCCAAATCCACCGTGACAAATGTAATTAAAGTGTTTGGGGAACGTTTGTCGACAGCCAGAAAATCTGGATCGGGGGGAAATCGAAAACCGGAAGCCGCTGAGACGACAAAGAGAGTTGCCGGTAGTTTCAAGCGAAACCCTATCCTCTCTCTCCGAGATACTGCAAATAAGCTGGATGTATCGTCTACAACCGTGCATCGAGCCAAAAAACGAGCCGGACTATCGACTTACAAGAAGGTAGTGACTCCAAATCGCGATGATAAACAAAATACGACGGCCAAAGCGCGATCCCGGAGGCTGTACACGACGATGCTGACGAAGTTTGACTGCGTGGTAATGGACAACGAAACCTACGTCAAAGCCGACTACAAGCAGCTTCCGGGACAGGAGTTTTATACGGCAAAAGGAAGGGGAAAGGTAGCAGATATTTTCAATCACATGAAACTGTCAAAGTTCGCGAAGAAATATCTGGTTTGGAAAGCCATCTGTACCTGTGACTTGAAAAGCAGCATTTTCATAGCTTCCGGGACTGACAACCAAGAAATTTACGTGAAAGAGTGTTTGAATAAACGTCTGCTGCCTTTTCTGAAGAAACACGGTTGTTCTGTACTGTTTTGGCCTGATTTGGCATCTTGCCATTGCGGTAAAAAGGCCATGGAGTGGTACGCCACCAACAACGTGCAGGTGGTTCCCAAGAACAAGAACCCTCCCAACACGCCAGAGCTCCGCCCAATTGAGAAATACTGGGCTGAACCTAAAGAAGACCAAAAAAAAAAAAATTGCTAAGGACGAGCAGCAGTTCAAGGCAAACTGGCTTTCTGCGGCGAAGAAGGTGGACAAGGTGGCTGTACAAAATCTTATGGCAGGGGTTCAGCGTAAGGCCCGGCAATTCGGATTAGTAAAAGCGGAAGCCTAACTGAATAGGTTTCCTGAATTTTATACTAATTAGACTTGAAAAAGTAATTCAATTTGATTTTTTTAATAAACGGTTTCACCGATTTATACGCGTTTTTCCTTGACCAAATTTTGACCGAATCACCCTTTAACACGTTCGTCGCCATGGGACCCATATTTGTGTGACGGGTGTATTTCCTGGGAGGCTCCGTCACATCAAAAACGTGTGACGCTCTCTTACTCAAGTTAGCCGCTCATTTTAGCCACACGTTACGGAGCTTGAATTCTCCTTTTTTATTTTCTCGCTTGTTACCGTTTGTAATAGTTGATATATTGCATGTCGGTTTTTGTTCCTTTGTTCCGTGTCATTTGTTTAATTTATTTATTTTATAAATGTTAGGCAATAGTTGGAATTCAAATTTAAATAATGGCTAGGTAAAACAGACGTCACAAACATTTGACAGCACACGTATAACATCACAGCACAGAAGGGGCGAATTACGGTTCAGTGGGCGTTGATGGGAAAATCGGATGACAGGTCAGAACGAGGAGGCCGAAGGAGTTTCTCTTTCGGGTGGTAACCGCAGAGTGAACAACACGCGTGCTTCGGTTGCGAACATTAAGGCGTTATAAGCGGGAAGTAAATCCGGTTGTGGGCCAGCAAAACGCCCAAGTCGCAAGTTATCGCGAATTTAAGCCTCCGATGACACGACAAAAGTCCCAGATACCTCGGGTATCCCATTCGCGCTGGAGTTGCCAACACATTGCTGGCCAAGAATGGCCGGAGAAAGGAGTCCGGCAACACGTGCCCGCCACATGTTATTGCGCCATCATCGAATCGAGTCTGCTAATCGTCACCAAAACACTCCGGAAGATTGCTTTCCACCTAGAAAGTCTGCCTGGTGCCTCAACCAACCGGGCAAAGAATCGCCACAAGACGAAGCCCAATACTCGTTCGTCAGGTCATCGCTAGTGCATCGCCAAGTTTCCGGTGAGCCGTCAAGCCCCGACGAATGCATCGGTAAGCCACGACCAGGTCTCCGTTAAGCCAAGACCAGGTTTCCGTCAGGCTCTCGCCAACCCTCCGCCAGACCACCGCCAAGACTAGTTGATCGCCACACATCCCTCACCATCTCCCAGCAACCGACAAGCCACCAGAACCGCTACTTGAGAACCGAGATTCCCCGCCGCAGGCCTGCATCAACGTGAGTACACTCTATACACAATACACAAAACACACAGAAATTATAAACATACAATAAAACACAACTTAAACTAATAAACGTTGTAACAAGATACGATATCACATCTGAGTTCTGGGTATAAATAGTAGGCACAAAGACGACCTTGAGGTCCTCCGTTGGCATCCAGATCGAGCTAGCCGGTGCAAAAGATGGTGATGTAAACCCATCCTCACTGATCCATAGAGGAACGACCAGGGATCCGAGGGCTTAGACTCCGTCCCCTCTGGACGTGTGGTAACACGCTCCGACAATTTCTTTGAGCTAGTAAAACTTTGAGCTTCTTCAATTGCTATCTATGCGTTCAAATGTTATTCACAAAATACAGTGTTACTTATTTCGAGTACAGTTTTAACACAAGTTGCAATCGAATTTTACAAAAGTCTACCAATCCAAATTAAAGTATTTTAAAGTCTTTTAAAAGTGTTTTACAAAACTTTAATTATTCTTGAGTAAGGTTTTCCAACCTTTTTTTTTTCAATGAATGTGAGAAAATCTCTCGGTGATTCATTTGAGAGAAAATATGGTTTCAACTAAATCCATAACAGTGTCTAAATTCAGTTGAAACTTATCAGGGTGGAATCCCGGATTTCCCCGAATTTTTCAGTGCCAAATGACATAGTAGCACAATTGCCCCGCTGGGATTCGTAAATGTTCCACCGAATGTGTTACTGGCGGCGGGTTCCATCCAATGATGCTCGGTCCAAATTCCCCAAACGACGAGCACTACGACGCGCGTGGGCGCTTCCACTGAAAGAAAGCAAGCAACCAACGAGGAACATGAACCCATGTATGGCCAGAAGCGGCCCAATTCATGTGCAGCAAGCAGTACCACAGAAAACGCCCCATTGTTGAATGACATAAAACATATGAATTTATTGGAAGCAACCGCACACATGCCACATGTGGCTGGCTGGACTCGGTTCGCTCTGATCATGCACAAATTTGCTTGAAAATAATTCGGGCCATTTTCTTTTCATTTTCTCATTTTTTTGGAGGGTTCCAAATTATGGGATTGGAAAATGTTGGGAGTGGTGCATCTTTTCCAACGACTGTCATCCACTACCAACTGTGGGGAGATTGGTTTGTCCAATAATGCTGATTCGTTGGAAGCACACCCCCTGGTTCGGATAGATGTGCAAATTATTATGGAACAGCTGGGTAAATCGTAAGTCATTGAAGCTTCCCACACTTTCCATAAAATGAAGGAAATAAAATGTGAAAATTATGAGTAAAAGTTAAATCCCGCAAATAGATCGGCCACATTTGTCCCGCGAACGCCGATTTGTGGCCCGAATGTTATGAAACGAGAATAACATTTACAAAACAAATCCAGGTCATGAAATTTGTAAACCTAATTAAAATTGAATTGAATTGAATGTTAGAATTGATTTTTATTAAGTCAGCCCCGTACAAAAGTTTGCTTTCCACATCTGAGCTATATCATTTGAAGGGTGAACCCTCCGATTCCCAAAAATTATGCAATTTTTGGAAACCCTTATGAAGTTGAATTTTTGGTAGATTTTATAAGTTTTGCGAGATTTTTCTCTAGCACTCTGCATTTCGACATTTGAGCTGTAATTCGTTATCATATTGGTTTTTTTACCAATAAGGTGTGGAATGATATGAAAGAGTTTGTCGAATCATTTAGATCCGAGTAGTTAACAAATATTTTTTCAATTTCAAGTTGTTGATGTTAGCCCTATTTTACTGGTTAGGGAAATTTCTACTTGCTATCGATTTTCAGGTTATAAGCTCATCCTCAGCATTTCAAAATAGTTTTCCATCTCTGCTAAAGGAAAATTTCTTTTATGTAGTTGCAGAAACTCGCTTCGAATACAATATGTTATTCATAATGTTGACAAACAAGCTCAAATTGTAAAAAAGCGCAACAAATTAAAACTTTGCTACTTCCGGCCACCACGCAAATGGTACATTCACACAGAAATGGCCGGCGATTTTTTTCTCTGTACCCCATTCATCATTTTTTTTTTCACATTGTCAAAAGATTCAGTTTACATGACCGGATGTCATCTGCCCCCTAGGCCCACAGGCAGACAGCTTCCAGTGGAACAAGTTCACGGTTCACAGGTGTTAGAGTGCGGGTTTTTTTTGTGTGTGTGTGGGTGCTTGTGTATTTGTTCGGTTTAGTGCACAATTGATGCGACGTGACAGAATTCGCACATCCCTTGATGGCTGGCTGGTTGGGCTAGTGAATGGTGTGCAAAAATGACACCTATGATGAGTGGTTAGAACATATGTTGGAGCCCCCATTTTTCATCAGCAACTTTGCGAATAGGTACTGAACATGTCATCTGTCAGCGACGAGGCACTTTGGGAAAGTTGTCCTTTAGAAGGGTTTGAAAATTGTTGGACGAAGCCGAAAATATCCGAACTTAATTTTTAGAATTTGTTTCTGAATTCCTGACTTCTTGTATTTGATTTCTGGGTTCAGACCTTTGATCTTGCCTTCTTATCTTTGATTTTTGATTTTCAACTTTTGACTTATGTCTTCCCATTTTCGACTCCAGCCAGACTTCCGATTTCTGCCTTCTGAATCCTTTTTTCTGACTTCCGACTAAAAATTCTGACTTCTGATTTCTAACGTCTGACTTCTGATTTCGATTTCTGATTTTTGACGATTGACTTTTGAATTCTGACTTCTGAATTCTGACATCTAACATCTGATTTTTGACTTCTGATGCCTGACTTTTGACGTTTGATGACGTTTGAACACTGACAGTTATCATCTTACGTCTGATTTCTGACGTTTGACTCCTCACGTATGACTTCTGATGAATAAACTCTTACGCCTGACTTCTGATTTTTGACTTCTAACGGTTGCCTTCTGAACTCAGATTTCTGACTTCCAACTTCTGATGTCTGACTTCTGACTTCGATCTTTTGACTTCTGACGTCTGACTTTCGACTGCTTAATTGTGATCTGACATCTGATTTGTGACTTCTGATGTATGACTTATGACATTTGACTTCTGACGTTTGACTTCTGACGGTTGACCTCTTACGTCTGATTTCTGACGTCCTGACGTCTGATTTCTGACGTTCAACGTCTGACTTCTGACGTATGAGTCCTGACGTTTGATTTCAAACATCTGACATTTTTGACTTCTGACGATTGAACTCTTACGTCTGACTTCTGAATTTTGACTTATCACGGTTGACTTCTGAATTCTGATTTCTGGCTTCCAACCTCTGATGTCTGACTTCTGACTTCGATATTTCGACTTCTGACTTTTGACGTCTGACTTTCGACTGCTTAATTCTGACTTCTGCCTTTTGATTTGTGACTTCTTATGTCTGACTTATGACGTCTGTTGTCTAACGTTCAACGTCTGACTTCTGACGTTTGACTTTTGACGATTGACCTCTTACATCTGATTTCTGAATTTTGACTTCTAACGGTTGACTACTGAACTCTTAATACTGACTTCAAACTTCTTATCTCTGACTTCTGACTTCCATCTTTTGACGTCTGACTTCCGACTGCTTAATTCTGACATCTGACATCTGATTTGTTACTTCTGATGTCTGACTTACGACGTTTGACTCCTGACGGTTGGCCTCTTACATCTGATTTCTGAATTTTGACTTCTAAGAACTTTTTTTGACTGAACTCTTATTTCTGACTTTTTTCTTTTGACTGAACTCTTATTTCTGACTTCAAACTTCTTATGTCTGACTTCTGACTTCCATCTTTTGAAGTCTGACTTCCAACTGCTTAATTCTGACTTCTGACATCTGATTTGTGACTTCTGATGTCTGACTTACGACGTTCGACTTCTGACGGTTGACCTCTAATGTTTGATTTCTGACGTCTGACTTCTGATTTTTTACTTCTGACGTTTGAACTCTTACGTCTGACTTCAGATGTTTGACTTTTAACGGTTGATTTCTGATTCTGATTTCTGGCTTCCAACTTCTGACGTCTGAATTCTGACGATTGAAATCTTCCGTCTGACATCTGATTTTTTACTTCCAACAGTTGCCTTCTGAACTCTGATTTCTGACTTCCAACTTCTGATGTCTAACTTCTGACTTCGATCTTTTGACTTCTGACGTCTGACTTCTGACATCTGACTTCTGACTTGTGACGTCTGACTTCTGACGTCTGGCTTCTGACGTCTGACTTCTGACGTTCGATTTCTGACATCTGACTTCTAACTTCTGTCGTCTGACTTCTGACGTCTGACTTCTGACGTCTGACTTCTGACGTCTGACTTCTGACGTCTGACTTCTGACGTCTGACTTCTGACGTCTGACTTCTGATTTCTGATGTCTGATTTCTGACTTTTGACGTCTGACTTTCGACTGGCTAATTTTGACATCTGACATCTGATTTTTTACTCTGATGTCTAACTTCTTACGTTTGACCTCTGACGGTTGTCATCGTACGTTTGATTTTGGACGTCTGACACCTGATGTTTGACTTCTGACAATTGTCCTCTTACGTCTGATTTCTAACGTCTGATTTCTAACGTCTGACTTCTGACGTCTGACTTCCGACGTCTGACTTTCGATGTCTTACCTCAGACGTTTAACTTCTGGTGTCTGACAACTCATGTGTGACTTGTGACTTGTAACATCTAACTGCTGTCGTACGCCATCTGATTTTTGACTCTTAACGTCTGCATTTTGACTTTTGTCGTGCGACATCTGACATCAGACTTCTGATGTGTGGCTTCCGACGTCTAACTTTTAACTAGTGACTAGGGACTTCTAAGTTCTGACTTCTTACTTCTGACATCCGACTTTATATTTCTGACGTCTGACTTGTGACGTCTGACTTCTGACGTCTGCTGACATCTGACTTTTGACATCTGACTTCTGACGTCTGACTTCTGACATCTGACTTCTGGCGTCTGACTTCTGATGTTTGACTTCTGAGTTCTGACATTTGACGTCTGACTTCTAACGTCTGACTTCTGAGTCTAACTTCTGACATTTGACGTCTGACTTCCGACGTCTGACTTCTGACATCTGACTTCTGACGTCTGACTTCTGTCGTCTGACTTCTGACGTCTGACTTCTGACTTCTGACTTTTGACTTTTGACAATTGAGAATTCAGGACTCTGAATTCTGATTTCTGACGTCTGATTTCTGACTCTTGACGTCTGACTTTCGACTGGTTAATTCTGACATCTGACATGCGATTTTTTACTTTTTACTGTCTTACTTCTTACGTTTTACCTCTGACGTTTGAACTCTGACGGTTGTCATCTTACGTCAGACTCCTGACGTCTGACTCTGAGTTCTGACTTCTTACTTCTGACATCTGAATTTACATATATTTCTGACATCTGACTTGTGACGTCTGACTTGTGACGTCTGACTTCTGACGTCTGACTCCTGACGTCTGATTCCTGATGTCTGACCTCTGACGTCTGACTTTTGACTTCTGCTGTCATCTGACTTTTGACATCTGACTTCTGACTTCTGACGTTTGACTTCTGACGTCTGACTTCTGACGTCTGACTTCTGGCGTCTGACTTCTCACATCTGACGTCTGACTTCTGACGTCTGACTTTCGATATCTGACTTATGACATCTGACTTCTGATTTTTGACGTCTGACTCCTGACGTCTGGCTTCTGACGTCTGACTTCTGACATCTGACTTCTGAATTTTGACAATTGAGAATTCAGGACTTTGACTTCTGATTTCTGATGTCTGATTGCTGACTTTGGACGTCTGACTTTCGACTGGTTAATTCTGACATCTGACATCTGATTTTTAACTCTGATGTCTTACTTCTTACGTTTGACCTCTGACGGTTGTCATCTTACGTTTCATTTTGGACGTCTGACTCCTGACGTTTGACTTTCGACGTCTGTCTTTCGATGTCTTTTCTCAGACGTCTAACTTCTGATGTCTGACAACTCATGTGTTACTTGTGACTTGTTACATCTAACTTCTGTCGTGTGAGTTCTGACTTTTGACTTTTCACGTCTGCATTTTGACTTCTGACGTCCGAAATCTGACATCTGACTTCTGATGGGTGGCTTTCGACGTCTGACTTTTAACTAGTGACTAGGGACTTCTAAGTTCTGACTTCTTACTTCTAACATCTGACTCTATATTTCTGACGTCTGTCTTCTAACGTCTGACTTCTGACGTCTGCTGACATCTGACTTTTGACACCTGACTTCTGACTTCTGTCGTCTGACTTCTGACGTCTGACTTCTGACGTCTGACTTCTGACGTCTGACTTCTGGCGTCTGACTTCTGATGTTTGACTTCTGAGTTCTGACATCTGACTTCTGACGTCTGACTTCTGAGTCTAACTTCTGACTTCTCACTTTTGACGTCTGACTTGTGACGTCTGACTTGTGACGTCTGACTTGTGACGTCTGACTTGTGACGTCTGACTTGTGACGTCTGACTTGTGACGTCTTACTTGTGACGTCTGACTTCTGACGTCTGACAGCTGAATTGTAGCTTGCAACTTGTGGCTTCTGATTATTTTCTTCTTGTTTCTGCTTTCTGAGTTAGAGTGCTGAGACGTCTGAATTATAAAATCTTAACGTCTGAAATCTGATTTGGACAAGTGACTTCTGACTTTTGACTTATGACATCTGGCTTTACGTTTCTGACGTCTGACATCTGACGTATGGTTTTTAACCTTTGATAAATTTGAAATTTTCAATCTACTAAAGGAAATAAGTTTTTCAGAACCTTTCTTCAAAATTCCGGCTGTAATTGTACTTCTCTGATTGCTCACTGTGCTTCCGGTGTGGTACTTTGTAGCATATTTGTGTCAACAGCAGGTGAATTGCAGGAAAAACGAAATCCGTAACCATCCCGTAATCCTCGACGGGGGTAGAAATTGTTGACATGTTTTTATGTGTTATGAATGATGGACGCATAAAAATGTGTGACAGGTTGCCCATTGGGGTGGTCCTTTGAGATTTTTTTTCAATTTTTTTTATTAAACGCATCTGTTTAAGTGGACTAAAGGTAGTGATTTACATTATTTAGGTAAATTATCCTCAATCTTCCGGAAAACTAGAGTCAAAAAACGATCTTATCAGTTGAATCAGTTCTTTCAGGGTCCGCCTTGTAATCAACTCCCCTCCTCATCACCCTCTTTCCATTACGAACGTTTCCATAACCAGCCAGAAAGCAATTCTTCCGGAATGAATGAAAAGTGCGTGTGTGCACTCGAAAAAGACGCGCGACGCGTTTCCGGTTGGGTGAGAAATACATTTTATTTGCTTATCATTGTAAATTTACAGCTCCTGCAGCATTCGTTCGTCCTGGCATTAAGGACGAATAAAAAAAGGGGCAAGAGGTCATGAATCTCGACACTCAATGAGGGCTGAGTTATGGCCTGAGAGTTTCGTTTTATTTACAATCCTGTTCCGGCGCGCTGAGGTTTAATTGGCAGTTTATTCGGATAGTTGATGCCTTTTCCGGGGTTCCGTTGTTTATGAAATCAAACACAGTTCGTGTATGGTGAGGGGTCGTTATTTTATTATCGTCGCTTTTTGACTCGATTGATTAAAAAATATTTATAGTCCTCCGGATGACCCGAATTGTTGGTCCAGAAATGGGCATAACTATGCAATGCAGTACAGTGAAAGTAATGAGATGAAAAAATGAGTATTGATCCCTTTCGGTGATAATTTTGTTGATATTACTTGACCATTGGAAATCATTCCACAGGTTTAACCTCTTTTCAAAATAAATCAGAAAAAAAGGTAAAACATTACTTAGATTTTTTTTAAAGTAGATAGTTACTCTTGACTGGTTAAACGGCTTTTTCAGTCACTTTGCGGATTCAAAACACCGTCCCTTCTTAAGGTCCATTTGAAAATTGCAAAATGAAAATTTTCAAAATGAAAATCTGATGCAAATCTAATCTCAATGACTGTCTTTCATTCAGTACCTAGAATACTAAAAAAAGGGCCGCTTAATCTGCCTATGTATCAAATAGTTTTTTTTTAATTATTCGAAAAAAAACCACAGGATGGTGTGAAATCGACATCTCTGAAGTTCGTCTTGCATCGAAAAGCTTTCCCTCCAAAAATTGGCTGCCATTTTTTCTTCAAACCAAAAGTCGAACCCTGAAAAATAAGTATTCCATCCCATCAACCAGCTCGCCGAGCCAATCAAAGTCAGCAGCAACCTCGACAAAATTGGCAATTTGTGGCAGCAGCAAGTGCTTCGAAAAATCTCATGTCGCCATCATACATATATTTATGTTCGGGGTTTTTTTCCTGGGACGAACTACGACGCGTCCTGATGAACAATAGTTTGCCAAAAAAACTTTTTCAATTTTTCACACTTTTCGTTTGCTGCTGCTGTTTGATGGCCTTATTGCCTGGTACCAACAGTTTTATATTTTTCGTATTCCAAAAGCTTTCGACGCTATACTCCCGCCAGCTGGATATTATTATTATTTTGGATCCCCTCTACCCAATCCCTCAATGCCACTTCATTTCATAAGTCTGTGTGCGCCATTTGGTGCAAATCTTTTGTTTTTCAAAACTTTTCCAATATGTGACTGAGATTTTTTTCATCTCCTTTTTGTCTCCCCATAAAAAGTATTTCGAATATTGGCTGATCGTCATTTTCCCTGCGTCGTCAATGTGTAG
>NC_073693.1:62325241-62417083 GCF_029784155.1 Uranotaenia lowii | reverse complement strand
TACGAGATCCACAAAAATGATAAAAATGACAAAATCCAAAAAAAAACGACAACAACGACAAAACTACAAAAACGACAAAAACGACAAAAACGACAAAAACGACAAAAACGACAAAAACGACAAAAACGACAAAAACGACAAAAACGACAAAAACGACAAAAACGACAAAAACGACAAAAACGACAAAAACGACAAAAACGACAAAAACGACAAAAACGACAAAAACGACAAAAACGACAAAAACGACAAAAACGACAAAAACGACAAAAACGACAAAAACGACAAAAACGACAAAAACGACAAAAACGACAAAACGACGAAAACGACGTAATGACAAAAATGACAAAAATAACAAAAATTACAAAAATGACAAAAATAACAAAAATGACAAAAATGAAAAAAATAACAAAAATGACAAAAATGAAAAAAAAAACTAACTATCCATACTTATTAAAAAAATTTATTATAAAACAAAATAACACAAAATTACACAAAATAACACATATTACATAAAATTACACAAAATTACATAAAATTACACAAAATTACCCAAAACTTCACAAAATTACACAAAATTACACAAAGTTACACAAAATTACACAAAATAACAAAAAATTGCACAAAATTACACAAAATTACACAAAATTACACAAAACTACACAAAATTACACAAAATTACACAAAAATACACAAGATTACACAAAATTACACAAAATTACACAAAATTACACAAAATTACACAAAATTACACAAAATTACACAAAATTACACAACATTACACATAATTACACAAAATGAAACAAAATTACACAAAATTACACAAAATTACACAAAATTACACAAAATTACACAAAATTACACAAAATTTCACAAAATTACAAAATTACACAAAATTACACAAAATTACACAAAATTACACAAAATTACACAAATTTACACAAAATTACACAAAATTACACAAAACTACACGAAATTACAGATAATTACACGAAAATACACAAAATTACACAAAATTACACAAAATTACTCAAAATTACACAAAATTACACAAAATTACACAAAATTACACAAAATTACACAAAATTACACAAAATTACACAAAATTACAGAAAATTTCAGAAAATTTCAAAAAATACGCAAAACTACACAAAACTACTCAAATTTACAAAAAAATTACAGAAAACTACTCAAAATTACAGAGAATTACACAAAATTACAGAAAATTACAGAAAATTACACAAAATTACAGAAAATTACAGAAAATTACACAAAATTACATAAAATTACACAAAATTACACAAAATTACACAAAATTACACAAAATTACACAAAATTATACAAAATTACACAAAATTACACAAAATTACACAAAATTACACAAAATTACACAAAATTACACAAAATTACACAAAATTACACAAAATTACACAAAATTACACAAAATTACACAAAATTACACAAAATTACACAAAATTACACGATATTGCACAAAATTTCCCAAAATTTCACAAAATTACAAAATTACACAGAATTAAACAAAATTACACAAAATTACACATAATTCCACAAAATTACACAGAATTACACAAAATTACACAAAACTACACGAAATTACAGAAAATTACACGATATTACACAAAATTACACAAAATTACACAAAATTACACAAAATTACACAAAATTACACAAAATTACACAAAATTACACAAAATTACACAAAATTTCAAAAAATTACACAAAACTACACAAAGCTACACAAAACTACACAAAATAACAGAAAATTACACAACATAACATAAAATTCCATAAAATTACACAAAATTACACAAAATCATACAAAACTACACAAAATTACACAAAATTACACAACATTACACATAATTACACAAAATGAAACAAAATTACACAAAATTACACAAAATTACACAAAATTACACAAAACTACACAAAATTACACAAAATTACACAAAAATACACAAAATTACACAAAATTACACAAAATTACACAAAATTAGACAAAATTACACAAAATTACACAAAATTACACAAAATTGAACAAAATTGAATAAAATAACACAAAATTATACAAAACTACACAAAATTACACAAAATACGCAAAATTACACAAAACTACACAAAATTTCACAAAATTACACAAAAATACACAAAATTACACAAAATAACACAAAATTACACAAAACTACACAAAATTACACAAAATTACACTAAGTGGCTCAAAATTACACGAAACTTCACAAAATTAGACAATGTTACTCAAAATAATACAAATTCACACAAAATTACAAAAATTAAAAAAAAAAAAAAACACAATATACAAAATGTACACAAAATTACACAACGATCATTATTCCACCTGAATTAATAAAAAAAAAAACAAAATATTTTCCGATTGTACTAAACTCTCATCCGTCCCTAAAATTTGACACTGCTGAATAAAACTACTTTATCTCTCTTGTTTCCCAATCAATTTGAACAAAATTTTTAGTTTTGAAAACTTCGTGATGTAACTCAAATATATTTCGTAAACAATATTCAGCTGCAACACTTAAGTTTTCCGTTATTCAAAGTCTAAGAAAAACATGCTTCTGAAAAAAGACTGTAGATCAGCTACGGAATCCTCAAAAACATAAATTTCACTTTGTGTCCAAGAAAGCAGAAGTTATAAGCTAAATATTGCACTAAAGGATATATATTTTTTAAAATTTTTAAGAATGTGACCACAAAAAATGAAAGAAGTGGTGTAAAAATACAGAAAAACGTAGAAAATAAAAATTTTGAACTAACCAATAGTTCTAAAAACAGCTACCTTTGAAAATTCGTCAAAAACTCTGTGTTTCGAATTTTGAAAATCTTATGAGTCCAAAAAGTGCCAAGTTACATAAACTTTCCTCCTCTTTTCAAAATTTATCCGGTATGACTTAAACAATTTTCAAGGTTTATTGATTAAAAAGTATGGTTTCCACCCAACATTTTTACATTTTTTTTGGTCATGATCTTAAAAAAGTTCAATAAAATATAGGTATCCTTATGTGCAAGCATAGCTTCTAACTTTAGCTTTTTTGGACACTAAGTGAAGTTTTTTTTAGCGTTTCGTAGTGGAGCTACAGTCTTTTTCTCTGGAGCATGTTTTTTCGGGTTTTTTTTTTTACTAAACTTTGAATAACGGAAAATTCAAGTGTTGTAGGTGAATGATGTCTGAGAAACATAATTGAGTTACATTACGAGATTTCAAAAACTATGAATTTTGTGAAAATCGGTTGAGAAAGAAAAGAGATATATTGACACTCAAGGTCTGATCAGGGATTGTTTTTCTCGGGCTTTCAGGTTGCGTGCAAAAAAAAGAAAATTGATATGGCAAAATCAAAGATTTCATGAATTCATTGAGGGTCCCCGAAGAAATTGTTTAATTCGGATGCACTAATGATGAATAAAATTACAAGCAGCAAAACTTCTAATAATGTCATATTGACACTTAAGAAGGATTAGGGTTAAATGAAAAAAATCAAAGAAACCGAATTATTTACCTTTGTTTCAAAAAACGATCAAAAAAACACACCGTCAACCCAACATGAAGGGGGCATGACATTGGTTCGGGAAAATTATCAATCCTCTTCTGGCACCAAGAATGGCTTGGCTAATTGAATATTTATTGTTCGGTGTTTCCGATTGATTGTATCCGATTGAATTTGAAATTTATTGCAAACTTCGTGAATGTTTAATGTTTCGAAATCGACTGCGCTTCAACTGAGTTTGCCGGGTGCTGGTGCGGTTTCGGGCTACTTCGAATCGAACGGGTGGGAATTTCAATCATTTCTCTCTAATTGGGAAATAATCGAGTGATGATAACCTTTCATCATCGGATTGGACGCTTTTCCTAGTACCTAATAGTGTTCATTCGTTAATTGACTGTTAATGAGCTCCTGTTTCGATGTGGGTGGATCGGTTCTATTTCAAGTGTGATTATGCGTAGAATGTTCAAGTGTAACATGTTTTCTAATTTCTAGTAATTCCATGAAACATGCAATCAATTTCGAGTGTTGGAAAAAATGGCTTAAAATTTCAACTTGTCAGCGTTTAATTGACTATTTTATTACAATGAAGAGTGCGCTTCATTTTCACTGTACCAACCGCAGTTAAACCGTTTGTTATTAAGGTTTCCAGGAATGATTCATTTTATCACATTATAATTTTCTCATCTGAATCATCAGCTCACAAAGTAGGGTACTAGCTCTAGTATGGTGGTAAAACCTAGATGATAAAATCATTCCCAAGCTGATCATAACTTGAGCAGTAAATTGAGGGCTTCTCCTCACTCATTTAAAAAGTGATCCACAACATTTTTCCTGCTTAAAAGACCTTTCCTCCGCAAGAACCAGTACCCTATTGCCACTTGTCAGGGTGTCTCGAACAAAATCATGACAACGGAATGTTGTTCCGCCAGCAGAAGGACTTCACCAGACTAGATGTTGTCTCAGCTTGTTGTCCCATAAATAATGACAATTTCGCCACCTTCCGGTTGCCATTTCCCGCAACCGAAAAGGCGCGCCCATTCCACACTTCTTCTGGGGCTCCAGCTACGACTTTCGAGCGATTCTTTGCACATTTTGAGAGCAATTTGTTTGCCAGATGAATGGATGGGTATCTACTTCTACCTACCTTCTTCTGATGTTACCGGGCTCTCTGTGTCATATTATTTTGAAATACATAGAACAAAATGTCTTCATCATCATCCCACACACCGGTTAGTAGTTGGGTGACCCGGCAGAGGTTTCTGTCATTAATGATTCGTTTATGGCGAAAGTTCTTATCCAACTATCGAATGCGGATGCCTACAACAGGGGTGGTCAGAAGAGTTTGAAAATGGTTTGAAGCCGCATTTTTTGTTGTCGAAACAAGCGAGATGTTGTGGTTAAAATTTGCGGTTCAATAGTTGGTTTCCACATATTTTTTCCAATATTTTTTCTTTATTGTTATTGTTATTGTTTAACATTGAATGTGTTATCTTCCTCGGCGTTCGATTGTTGAGCATCGTCAGAAAAAAATGTCAGATAGATAACCCCTTTGAACTCAATTTTTATTCACCTCAAAATTCACAAAAGTTGTATTTTGTTAAGACAGGCGCAACTTTTGTTCTACAGCAAACCATATTGATGGAAAATATTTCATTTATTAAACAAAAAAAAATTAAACTTTTTGTAACCAAGTTCGTTTAGTTTTTTTTTTTCAAAAAATCAATCCAGCATTGTTCCCGATTCGGCGACAAGATATAAGGCTTCCGTAGATTTAAACAATTTATTTGATTGTTAAATTTAACCTACAACCAATATTCCAAACGTTATTCTAGTATTTACTAATAAAGCAGTGTTTACATTTCAATAGATGTGGTTTATGTTTACTTACGTTTAGTGCCTGCGCTATGGTAAATATAATGGTCTTGTTGCCGGGGTTCAGTCCTGAACGGTAGTATCGTGTACTATTTTCAAATACATATTTTAGTTTAGAGTACATCAAATAGGTTGTGTATGTTACCTGATCGGTGTTTTAGGTTCGTAAGTATGAGGTCTTTTCGTAACAAGCTGTGATAGCGACTTTATGATCGAACTGCGATAATGAATGGTGATATAAACTGTGATGACAAACTGTGATGACAAACTGTGATAATAGGTTTAGCTTTGTGTTTAGATATTATAAGAACTATAGTAGATGAATGTACCTGTAGATAGTTGTTCACTAGTTTTAGCAATAAATCAATTTTGGAGAAATTAAACCGTCTACACTAACTGTCATATGTAACTAAACGTTTCACCATGTGTAATCAAGGATCCGTTTGTAAACTAGTATGTCTTCTTTCTTCGTTTATATTTTTCTTTACCGGAAGGCTTCTCTTCAGTCAATATTGACGTCAGTTGTGGTGTGGTCTTCTTGGTAGCGGAGGCGCGTTCGCTGATGCCGTAACACTCCCCCCCAGTAAGCCAGGACTTTGATGCTGCTTACTCTCGATGGCGCCTACGTCCAGGATGGCCAATTTAACAGCAGGGCGCTCGTAAACCTTGAAACTGGTTCTCACGGTTGCGCTTCGAACTTGTCCGTTGCGCTCGTTAACTTTTATCACTCGTCCTTTGGGCCACGTGTTTCGAGGTAGGTCTGGGTCCACGATGATCACCACGTCGCCTACTTCTATTGGTTTAATTGGATGAAACCATTTTCTTCGTCGATTTATCGTTGGTAAATATTCGAGAACCCATCGTTTCCAGAAGTAATTGGCAATGAGTTGTGAAGTTTTCCATGTGTTCTTTAGCGTGGCGATGCTGTCGTTGAAAGGGACTAGAGGTTTAGATCCGCTGGATGATCCGAGCAGAAAGTGGTTAGGGGTCAGGGCTTCGTTCTCTGCATTGTCGATAGGCATGTACGTGAGCGGACGGGAGTTGATGATCTGCTCAATTTCAAGCAGACTGTTCCTCAGTACTTCATCTGTAGGAGTCCTTGGAATCTGCATGTTTTGAAGGATTTTCTTCACCGATTGTACTAGCCGTTCCCAGCTCCCACCCATGTGAGGACTGATTGGTGGTAGGAACGACCATTTGGTATCAGCTGTAGTAAACTCTTCCATAACTTCATTGTGATTCATCTGGCGAAGTGCCTCGTTCAGCTCACGATGTGCACCAATAAAATTTGTGCCACGGTCACTGAAGATCTCTATTGGAGTTCCTCGTCGGGCTATGAAGTTTCGTATCGCCATTATGCAAGAGCTAGATGTAAGGGAGTGAGCTAGCTCTATATGTACTGCTCTAACTACCAAGCATGTGATGAGTACGCCCCAGCGTTTTTCAGTTCTCCTTCCAATAGCAACCTGCATTGGGCCGAAATAATCAATGCCAACGTACGAAAATGGCCTAGAATACGCTGAAAGTCGGGCTGGTGGCAAGTCTGCCATCATTGGCGGCTGCGGTTGGGCCTTAACATTTTTGCACCATTGGCATGTTTTGCGTAGTTTCTCACATACTCTACGAAGTTTTGGGATTTGATACTTCTGCCTGAGCTCATTAACGACTGCTTCGTAGTTCGTATGACGATAGTGCTCATGACAGGACATAACGATGAGTGCTGTTACTGGGTGTTCTTTGGGTAACACGATTGGATGAGCGGTTGTAGGAGGAATGAATTTACAGGCCGCAATTCTTCCACGCATGCGTAATATCCCGTTATCATCCAGGAAGGGTGAAAGTCCATAGAGTGAGCTGCTTTTGGGAACTCGAACTTCCATCCGATTGGGCTTTGACAGGATATTGATCTCTTCCGGAAAAACTTCTCTTTGAACGAGTTTATAGATGTGATTTTCCGCTTCTCGAAGTTCAACTTGTTTAAGGACTCCAGTTGTGCGATTTTGAGGCTTCGACTTTGCCAGATAGTTTCGAATGAAACGTAAAACAAATGCATAGACACGCACGACGGTCCACCATTTAGAAAATTTTGCGAAGTTCATGAGGGGTTCCTGTATAGTATGTACATTCACGGATTGCAGCATTTCAGTGGTAGTTAGTTCATACTGGTATGTTTGCAGCGGCCACTGTTCTTGTTTATTCCAGATAAACTCTGGGCCTCTGAACCATCGGCTGCACGCTGTAAATTCTGGAATCTTCTGCCACTTTGTTCCTTCGTCGGCCACATTCATTTTTGTAGGAACCCAGTTCCATTCATTAAGTTCGGTGTTTTCAAGAATTTCACCAACTCTCGCGCCTACGTACTTGCTATATTTTCGGTGATCCGACCTGAGCCAGCAAATCACGTCCCTTGAATCTGACCAGAAAAAACGATTTTTGATAGGAATCCTGTGGCTTTCTCTGATGTCGTTGGCGAGTCTGACGCCAATCACGGCCGCCTGGAGCTCAAGACGTGGAATTGATACGTATTTTAATGGGGCTACGCGAGTTTTGGCGGTAACAAAAGCGCATTCGATGTGTTGGCCTGTTTCAAAACGTAAATATGCCACGGCAGCATATCCTTTCTCGCTAGCGTCGACAAAAACATGCAGCTGGATCTGGGTTTTCGCTGATAGCGTGGTTGTTCTTCTGTAACACCGTGGCATCGAAACTGTTTCTACTTGCTCAAGGACTTTAAGCCAGGTTTGCCATTTTGCAAAATGTTGCTGGTTTATTGGGTCATCCCATTTTGTCCCCTCTCGCCAGATTTCTTGGAGTAAAACCTTGAGGTACATTAAAAAATTTGCAATCAGCCCAAGAGGGTCATAAATCAACATCAGGACTCGTAAAACTTCGCGTTTTGTTGGGACTTCTTGACCAAGCAGTAGTTCACGTTTGCATCGTTTTGGGATTTTGAACGTGAAAACATCTTTGTTCGTATCCCACCACATTCCGAGTACCTTTTCCGTGGCTAGGCTACTGTTCAGGTTCATGTTTTTTATGGTTTCGTCCCGCTCTCCCAATTCAGCTAATAACCTTTTTGAATTTGACAGCCATCCACGTATTTCGAACCCTCCTTCTGCATGAATGTTTCGGACATCTTTAGCTAGCTTAATGGCATCATTTTCTGATTCCAAGCTAAACAGCATATCATCTACGTATGTTCCGAAACGAATAGCGAAAACTGCCTCAGGAAGTCGATCGACAAATCGTTCGGCATTTAAATTTTTGACGAACTGTGCGCTACTAGGTGAGCAGCTTGCACCGAACGTCATGACGTTCATGACGTAAGTTGATGGATCTCTACCCTGAATTCCGTCGTTCCACAGAAATCTTTGACAGTGCTGATCGCTGTTCTGAATCAAGATCTGGTGGAACATTTCGCGAATGTCACCGGAGACTGCCCACAAGTATTCGCGGAATCGATGGAGCACGTGCGGCAGTGGCGTAACTTGATCAGGTCCTTTAAGAAGATATGAATTTAAAGAAACACCTTGAACCGTAGCTGCAGCATCCCAGACGATTCTTAGCTTCCCTGGTTTGTTCGGGTTGAAAACTGGGAAGATGGGGAGATACCACGTTTTGCCGGTGTGCTCGAATTCCTCTTCGGCGGACAACTTGCGGATGTAATCTTTAGAAGCATATTCTTGAAGCTTCATGTACATCGCGTTTGCCAATTCCGGTTCCCGGTTCATCCGTCTTTGCAAGCACTGATGGCGTTTCAGAGCCATGGGTTTACTATTTGGTAGTTGTACGTCATCATACCGCCATAGTAACCCGGTTTCATACCGCATTCCTTTCTGAACTGTGTTCGATTCTAGCATCTGTAATGCTCGTTCATCGTCCTTCGAAACGAGACGTTTTGCGTTTGCCTGTGCACCAATGTTGTCTGTAGCAATAAATTCTCTAACTGCCTTTGAAAGCTCGTCGCACTGACATATATGGTAGCTGAAAGCTTCCTTCGCAGTTCCAATCATGTGCTCATCTATTGAACAAGGTCCGTAGACAACCCAACCGAGACGGGTTAGAACAGCCGTGGGCTGATTTTCGAGCCCTTCTCTAGAGGTCAATGGATATTCGAGGCGTATGTTATCCATGTCTAAGAGAATCTGTGGCTTGATGTTGCTATAGGACTCAATGGGAATATTCGAAAGATACCGGAAGTGTTTTGATAAATCATCTACGGACATTGACTGGGCTGGGAGATCTAAACTTTGTACGGTGTGCACTTTGGAGAGATGATACCTTTCGCCTTGTTGATTACCAGCAATATCTAATGAGCATTTCACCGAATCAGCTTCATATCGGCCATGTCCAGCAGTCCAGTTGATACACAGGGGATAATTTTCGCCATTTAAATCCAGTTCTTTCCACAGGTCGTGTTCCATCAACGTGCATGTTGAGCCCCCATCAAAAAACGCAAACGTAGAAATAGATCTCCCTTTGCCGTGTAGAGTAACCGGAATATACTTTAGAAGGACCCCCCCAAGCGGACAATGATGCGTATTACAAGAGGCATTCTGTGCAGGATTGTCGATAGACGAAGAGCTTTTATGTTTCTTGTCGTCGTGTAGTAAACTGTGGTGTAGATAGTTGCATCCGTTTTTGTTGCAGGGTTTTCTCTCGCAAGGCTTGGAGTGCTTAGTTAGGCATTTGCGACAGATATTGTTATCTTTAATCAGTGACCAGCGCGCTCCGATGGTCATAAGCTGGAACCGTCTACACTGCTCCAAACTGTTGCAGTCTTCATTGCATGCCAGACATGTTCTCCGGGTGGTATCTTCTGAATGTTCATCTGTATGTACGTGTAAAAAAACTTCGTCTCTTTTCGGTTTGCTTTGGCCTTTTCTCGAAACCCGTGGCCGTGTAACCCTGCTGAAGGCTTCCACCATTCTGCCGATCCACCCATTAAACTCCAACAGCGTAGCGGCACCGTGTTTTTGTAGGTGATAGGCCCATTTCATTTTTATTGGTGTGGGAAGCATTTCCACAAGTTCTTGTAGCAAGGTGAGGTCGTACATGCATTCATCCAGTCGACATGCCTGGATAGTGGCACACAAATTCTGAACTGCCACTCCGAAATCGATCATGGTCTCCAACTTGTCGGCATCCGGTATTGGCATTTGTTTGACCCGTTTCACCATTGTTTCCACGATTGAATCTGGGTTTCCAAACAATGTTTTCAAACGGTTTATGACAATCGGAACGTTGTCGGGGTGCAAGAGAAGACACTTAACGGCGCTAAACGCCCGATCATATAAGCATCTTTCTAATCGGTCAAGCAGTTCGTCATTCCTAAAAGCACACATTCTTGAGGTTCTTTCAAACGCCGTAATAAAACGTGGCCAGTCTTCCGGATCTCCTCCAAATCTAGGAAGATCTTTAACTGTTTGTCGTGCTGCTAAGTTACTGTTGTTTAATGGTTCATTTCGGTAGCCGTTATTTTCATCTCGAAGATTCCGGGGTAGTTCACTCCTATGGGGTGTGGACATCGAAGCAGGTAAATGAAAAGAGGTTACTGGAATTTCATCATCTGGTCTTTCAGTCCGCATCATTTGATTGTGCTTCGATACTGATCCTGTTTTCGGAGGGGTTTCGGTGTATCCAGGTAACAACGTTTCATTTACGGGTTTCAAATTCGGTTCCTCAAATATGTCCGTGCTGCCCAGCCACTCTTGAACTTTGTCCATATCCGTCGTAGTCTCGGCATCAGAATCTTCCAGCTCTAGCATTTGCCGCTCAAGTTCAAGACATTCTTCCAACTGTCTTTTCTCTAACGATTGCCTAGCTTTCAGTGCCTTCGACTGAAACTCTTGTATTTTCACACTTTTCCTAGAAGTCTTCGATGGACACTTATAGCTACACCTTGAATTCGTTGCCATCCGAGCTGTGGAACTAGCCAACGGTTCCGCACCCTGTTGCTTCCGCTGTACTTCTGGGATTGATGGATGATTAGAGCGTTTCGGAATTGCTCCAGTGTTTGTTATCGGTGATTGTTGATTAATTTCATGTCTTTCAGGATACTGCTCTCGCGAAGTACTCGGCTGCTGGTTTTTATGCCATTGCAACTGCTCTTGCCCGGGCTCTACTGGTTTCTGCTGTTCCATTTCAGGTTTTTCGGACCGCTTAACCGTATGTTCTGGCTGCATTTGTTGCTGACCCTGTTTCCATAGCTCTTGCTTCCGTCGAAGTTCTTCCGTTTGTTCCTTTAAGACGCACTTTTCCCGCTCTAGCGCTTTTCTCACACAAGAGTTACAACTCCAGTCCTTATGCTCGATGCTATCGTCCACATTCACGCAGTCGTAGTGGAACCATTTGTCGCACTCGTCGCATTGAACCATTCTACTGGTATCAACGCCTCGACATAGACCGCAGCTTTCACCATCAGTAACGTTACTCCTTTTCGGACTACTCGATACGCCAGTTTCCGACATTCCGATTAAACGTTAAATTTAATTTGTTCCCGATTCGGCGACAAGATATAAGGCTTCCGTAGATTTAAACAATTTATTTGATTGTTAAATTTAACCTACAACCAATATTCCAAACGTTATTCTAGTATTTACTAATAAAGCAGTGTTTACATTTCAATAGATGTGGTTTATGTTTACTTACGTTTAGTGCCTGCGCTATGGTAAATATAATGGTCTTGTTGCCGGGGTTCAGTCCTGAACGGTAGTATCGTGTACTATTTTCAAATACATATTTTAGTTTAGAGTACATCAAATAGGTTGTGTATGTTACCTGATCGGTGTTTTAGGTTCGTAAGTATGAGGTCTTTTCGTAACAAGCTGTGATAGCGACTTTATGATCGAACTGCGATAGTGAATGGTGATATAAACTGTGATGACAAACTGTGATGACAAACTGTGATAATAGGTTTAGCTTTGTGTTTAGATATTATAAGAACTATAGTAGATGAATGTACCTGTAGATAGTTGTTCACTAGTTTTAGCAATAAATCAATTTTGGAGAAATTAAACCGTCTACACTAACTGTCATATGTAACTAAACGTTTCACCATGTGTAATCAAGGATCCGTTTGTAAACTAGTATGTCTTCTTTCTTCGTTTATATTTTTCTTTACCGGAAGGCTTCTCTTCAGTCAATATTGACGTCAGTTGTGGTGTGGTCTTCTTGGTAGCGGAGGCGCGTTCGCTGATGCCGTAACAAGCATTATTGTTACATTCAAGGCTACATATGTTTTTAAGTTTTTCTCATAACGAATAGCTATATGAAACTATGTTTTCTGAGACTTCGAAAAAGATGATTCTAGGTAAAATGGACAATTCTCTCGTTTTTATTGGTTTTTAAGCTTCTCTTAGCTACAGCGAATGCCACGCGCATATCAAACAGCTCATCAGTATTGAATCTAAGAACAAAATTTTTCAATCATTGAGCGAAAATTTTTTTTTTAAAATAATTATCGATGCGGTTTGATGATAGTTTTATATAGTTAACCCCACCTAGACCCGGGCACAAGAGTGTCAAGGCTCTTAGGGGGATAGTCTGTGGCACAGATGGGCAGTTTTATAAGCTAGAACAAAAAGTGCTCTGAAACTTGTGTAAAATTTCAAATGCTCTTTTTTATACAAGCCGATGGAAATTGACGAATAACAGTGACATCTATTGCTTGATTAGGTAGTACCTTTTTAGCGGCATAATATACAGTAAGGTTTTTTTTACACTGATATACGTACCGCGTAAAAAAAAACCGTGTAAAAAAAAACCGTGTTAATTCCCGACAACCGTGTAAAAAAAAACCGTGCTAATTCCCGAAAACCGTGTAAAAAAAACCGTGTTAATTCCCGAAAACCGTGTAAAAAAAGACCACTCGAATTCTGCAGCTTTGAAGTTCTGACACTTAAGACCTGAGACCTGAGACTTGAGACATAAGACCTGGACTTGGAAATGTAGACTAGAGACACGAGACCTGAGACTTTAGACATGACACCTGAGACCTAAGTCCAGGGACCTGAGATCTGAGACATGAAACCTGAGACTTGAAGAATGAGACCAAAGACATGGGACATTAGACCTGAGACCTGAGACTAGAAACCTAAGACATAAAACACGAGACCTGAGACCTGAGACATGGGACATGAGACCTGAGACATGAGACTTGAGACTTAAGACATGACACCTGAGACCTGAGACCTGAGACATGAGACATGAGACAAGAGGCATGAGACATGAGATATGAGACCTAAGACCTGAGACATGAGACATGAGACATAAGACATGAGACCTGAGGTATGAGACAAGAGCCATGAAAGATTAAACCTGAGACATGAGACTTTAGACCTGAGACAAGCTACTAGTGTTATTACCGCGAAAAATTATATAAGCTTCGATTACAACTTGCGACCCCTCTAGTGAAAGGGTTTGACTTGTAGATGACGAAAAACAGTGTCGCGAAATTGCTAGTCCAAGCTACTAGTGTTAGTACCGCGAAAAATTAGTTTAGCTCCGATTTCAACTTTCGACCAGTCAAGTGAAAGGGTTTGACTTGTAGTTGACGAAAAATAGTGTCGCGACTTTGCTAGTACAAGCTACTAGTGTTAGTACCGCGAGAAATTAGTTAAGCTCCGATTTAGACTTGCGACCCCTCTAGTGAAAGGGTTTGACTTGCAGGTGACGAAAAACAGTGTCGCGAAATTGCTAGTCCAAGCTACTAGTGTTAGTACCGCGAAAAATTAGTTTAGCTCCGATTTCAACTTTCGACCAGTCAAGTGAAAGGGTTCGACTTGTAGGTAACGAAAAACAATGTCGCGAGTTCGCTAGTACAAGCTACTAGGATTAGTACCGCGAGAAATTAGTTAAGCTCCGATTTAGACTTGCGACCCCTCTAGTGAAAGGGTTTGACTTGTAGATGATGAAAAATAGAGTTGCGGTTTCGCTAGTACAAGCTACTAGTGTTAGTACCGCGAGAAATTAGTTAAGCTCCGATTTCAACTTTCGACCCGTCAAGTGAAAGGGATTGACTTCTTGGTGATATTGGTTACATGGGGTAATCTTGAGAATCCGGGGAATTGAATAGTATTCAAAGTGTATTTTTCATATTTTGTATCACGTTTTGTTTTAATAACTGGCAAAATAAATCAAAACGCGCAAGCAGAAGCTGCAGCACCCAGCTGAAAATTAAGCAAAATCATCATTCTAGAGATCTCTGAGAGCTGTGAGCCCGTGCGTTTTTTGATTGTTTGAAAATTTGAACAAGATGCTACAAATTTTAGAAAATTTTTATCAAACATCGCATTCTTTGAAAAATTTGCAGTTAATGAAAATATAACTTAAAAATTTGTATCCATCCAATCATGAATTTTTATGATTTCAGCTAGAAGAATTTGTTACAGTGTTTTTCACCCCTAAATGTTTGTTGAACCCTCATGCTTTTTCTATAAAAACATTTATGGTTCAAAAAATATAAAAATTAATTCGAACAAAGCCAAAATACTGCAATTGGTGCTTCATGCATTACGACATTACAAATACATCACAACTGGTGGAACCAATAATTTTTCTGACTACCTCAATTTTATGTGCAATCAACTTTAAAACTTTTTTGTACAAACGGTATGATTATCTGCGGAAATAATGTTTTTAAAGGCCATTGAAGTTGAAAACTGTTGCGTGACGCACCAGATGCACCAGACGGTATCTCTGTTCAAAAGACATACGTCGTCTATGCCGATTTAGGCTTTGTAGACTGAATTAATTAAGTTGAAAATTTAAGATTAACATTTAACTCCAATACCGAGATGGGAATCGAACCCATGCCATCAGTGGACCAGCGATTGCCGTCTTACCACGCTAACCACTCGACCAGCGAGACGTATCTCACAACTAACCTTGAGTTCTGTTTGCTTCAAACACTTTAACTTGATTGGTCGCAGATTGAAATCGGAAATAAAACTTCTTTCTACCGGTAATAACACTAGTAGCTTGTACTAGCGAACTCGCGACACTATTTTTCATCACCTAAAAGTCAAACCCTTTCATTTGACCGGTCGAAAGTTGAAATCGGAGCTAAACTAATTTCTCGTGGTACTAACACTAGTAGCTTGTACTAGCGAAGTCGCGACACTATTTTTCGTCATCTACAAGTCAAACCCTTTTACTAGAGGGGTCGCAAGTTGAAATCGGAGCTAAACTAATTTCTCGCGGTACTAATCCTAGTAGCTTGTACTAGCGAAGTCACGACACTATTTTTCGTCAACTTCAAGTCAAACCCTTTCATTTGACCGGTCGAAAGTTGAAATCGGAGCTAAACTAATTTCTCGCGGTACTAACACTAGTAGCTTGTACTAGCGAAGTCGCGACATTGTTTTTCGTCATCTACAAGTCAAACCCTTTCATTAGAGGGGTCGCAAGTATAAATCAGAGCTTAACTAGTTTCTCGCGGTACTAACACTAGTAGCTTGTACTAGCGAAGTCGCGACACTATTTTTCGTCATCTACAAGTCAAAACCTTTCATTAGAGGGGTCGCATGTAGAAATCGGAGCTAAACTTGATTCTCGCGGTACTAATTCTAGTAGCTTGTCTCCGGTCTCAGGTCCAAAGTCTCATGTCTCAGGTTTCAGGTCTCATGTTTCATGGCTCTTGTCTCTTGCCTCAGGTCTCATGTCTTATGTCTCATGTCTAATTTCTAATGTTTCATGTCTCAGGTCTCATGTCTCATGTCTCATGTCTCATGTCTCATGTCTCATGTCTCATGTCTCAGGTCTCAGGTCTCAGGTCTCAGGTCTCAGGTCTCAGGTCTCAGGTCCCAGGTCTTAGGTCTCATGTATCATGTTCTTAGTCTAAGAGATAAGATTTTCCAACTTCAAAAAGATTCTAAGTGTTTTCCTTTGAAAAGGACTTAGAATATTTTCTCTCAAAAACCGTGTTAATTCGCGAAAACCGTGTAAAAAAAAACCGTGTTAATTCCCGAAAACCGTGTAAAAAAAGCCGTGTAAAAAAAAACCGCGTAAAAAAAAACGTGTAAAAAAAAACCTAGGTGTATTGCACTTTTCCTAGATAGCTCTTTCAAAATTAACAGTTTTTCGAAAGGATGCATCCTTATTTAAACTCATAAATAAATAAACCTATACATCAGAATAGGTAGTACAACTTCAAATTGTTGAATCATTCAACATAATAAGAATTACTTTTAGCTGAAAACAATTGCATCATCATAATATTTTTTCACTACAGAGAATGTTTCAATTTTCCTAGCATTTCTAGGGATCCTGTCAACAGACCAGAAATTTCAACTTAAATCTTCCCGCCATTTTCCATTTAACCTCATAATCAATCCCATCTATATTTCAATCTGTAAGCCATTATCTTGTATGTATTTTAATTTTGAAGATGTTTTCTCTAATCTATATCATTATCACGATTCAATCCTTTTTACTTTTAGGTTTTTTTTTCCTCGCTGTTCCAATTCAAGTTATTCATTTGGTTTAACTTTCAACCCGCCTGTTTAATGGTGAGAATTTTAGGCTATCGTCTCGATGCGTTGTTTTCCATTTTCAAGCTGCCCTCTCAATTTTGAATCAAAATAATTAATCCAAGTAATCTCTTGACTTGCATCACTATGCACATCTTGATACGTTTTAAAACTTCAATCTTATCTCAAGTTGTTCTATTAATCTGATTGGTTTACAATTGATAAGATATGTAAGCTGTCCTCTCGACCCGCTTTTTTTTCAAAAGTTCAAGCTGTCCTCTCGACTTGCTTTTTTCCAAAAATTTGACTCGTTTTATACTTAGTTGAATCTTTCCTCTAGCGGCCATCTCCTTAGGCCCTCTCAACCGGCTCGATTTTTCAATCAACCCAGTTTTTCCACATTGTAAGCTGTTCTCTCGACTCGCTTTAAAGGGCAATCTTATCTCAAACTGTCTTCTAAACCCGCATGACTTTTGACCCGATTTTGGGAATCTCAAGATATTTAAACTGTCCTCTCGATCCGATTTTATCATCGATTTACCATCTTTATGGCATTCGTGGCCAATAAGGTCAATAAAAATATATGTTTTTGACTCAGTATCAAATGTTTATTAAACATTGTTTAACTATTCATGATTTTCATCATGGCATATCTAAATTAGAATAAGCATATGCATTTCCTCATACGTTGTACTTTCAAATACAAATTAGAATCCCATCGGAAAGGAATTAGTTATGCTCTTGAAGTTTGACTGATAAAAATAATTCACCCAATTTAAGTGAATTTAAACTGGTCTAATCGATTTTTCCAAGGGTAGAAAATCGATCTAAAAATCGAAAATTTGAGTTCAAAATATCGATCATACGTAGATTGATCCCAGATCCACCTAAATCCTACTCTCAACTTGCTTGATTTTCAAATGAAACCCGCTTTTCAAAATTTTAAGCGTTCCTCTCAACTTACTTGATTTTTCAATTTAATTAATAGTACCTAGCGATCCAAATCATCATTGGCAATCCTCGTTTTTGATATTACAGGCTGGACCCAATTCTTCGTTCTCCGCTAAAAAAATTCAGAACGGCAAATCGAATCTGACGAATAATCGAGTAAAAAATTTAACCCACGAAAACTATTATTTTTCTGGGTCTTAATTTGGAAAAAGGTATAAATGCATTTTAGAGGAAAATATTGGAGAAAAATAATGTCCGCGGGTCAGATTATCAATGCAGACTTCATTTGAAAACTAAACCTGTAAATACTTCTGCGTTTGTTTCAATACACAAACCACTGTCCATTAGATTAAGTTGATTTGGGGTCATTTCTGAATTTCTCTAACACTGGGGTCTATAAAGTTTCGTTTTGGTTCAAAACTTACTCATGATTTTTTGCAGAATTTTTAAGTATCGTTTACATAAGTAAATTTGAACTTTAAGGCTAGTATGGAAAATTGAATATTTTGTACTTAAAAATGAACATCATTTTTTTCATCAACAGGTTCTTCTGTAGAACCGAGCCTGCTGATGGGTTTTGTGCCAATTTTAAAATTCTTTAAAGAAACTTTTCCGCTGAATAACTTTGTCCAAGACTGTAACTTCGTATCTTATTAGGCAAAAAAGTTATTAGCCGTTTAACAGGGGTATGCCTTTTAGCATTTAAAAACAATAAATTTAATTGACATCACTGCTGGATCCTTGCGAAGTATTGTATGACAAGTTGTTATACCTCGCTAGGCATCTAGCAGTGATGTCAGTTGAATTTATTGACTATCAATGCCAAATGGCATGCCTCCATTAAACACCTAATAACTATTATGTCTATTAAGATTCGTAGTTATGATCTTCGACAAAATTGTTCAGCGGAACTTTTCCTTTGAAGAATTTATAAATTGGCACCAAAACCACGAGCAGGCTCGGTTCCACAGAAGAAACAAAAAAGGTGTTGATTTTTCTGTTCAAAATATTCTATTTACGTACAAATCTAAAAGCTCAAATTTACTCATGTAAACGTTACTCAAACATTCTGCAAAAAAATATGGATGAGTTTTGAACCAAAGTAAAGCTTTTAATACCCCAAGGTTTGCGAGATTAAAAAAATGACCGTAAATTGACTCAGTCCACTGTCCATACTGACTGGACACCCGATTTCGTTTGTTGGATAATTTTTTCAGCTGTACGCAATATCGATTCCAGTGTGCGCATCGATCGATTTGAAGAATTGCTATCTCAGTTAGAAAGTGCCACCCAAATTTTAAGAAAAAATTCGACAATGTACTCGGGCTTAACAGATAAATTTTTCCTACAGGGACAAATCTTGCCACACGGAAAACAATAAAAAAGTAAAATATACCTAGATAGCAAGGTGAACGCTCCTGAAAATAAAAATGGTAATTCACCGAAAAAAAGGTAAATGCATAAAAGGTACCTTCTACCTCTTCAATATAATATAGTCCTGGATTGAGTCTAATAAAACGGTACAATTCACCTAGCAAAACGGTCAGGTTAAGCTAGGGTTGTCATCCGACCTGCAAAAGCGGGACATGTCCCGCTTTTTTTTTTGTTGAATTTCTTAGAAACTTTTACAAAATTAGCTGACTTACACTAGAAAAAAACAATTTTTAACCTCGATTTCAATTCATTGGTTTCACACAGAAAGCTTATTTTGAGAAATAGGACGTATTTGAATCCTATTTCTCAAAATAAGCAACATTTTTCATAGTTTATATAAGACAATACTGAATAACTCTAAAGTAGCAGTAAGATTCTGAATCAGCTAAGCGTTCTTGGAGCACCTTGAAGCACGTTCAACGAAATGTAATGTAAATAATTTTGGTATAAAGAAAATATTTTCTAATTCTTAATTTTTTGACGGAATCTTAGTTGAATTGTCTTTTATCCCCATCTTTTACGACTCAATTGTCCACAGTATACAATGATGGAAGTTTTCTTAAGTTTTCAAATTTGAAAAATAATTTTGAAATCCATTTGTTATTATACGAAGGTTTTTTTTCGCGGTATGAAATCCCGCGATTTATAGGACTTGAAATATTTCTCTCAAATAACGGGTTAATTTGCAAGAACCGTGAAAAATTACCGTGCTTATGTCAACAAACCCAGAAAATACCAATCATGTAAAGAAAAACTGAGCAAAATAAATCCGCGTTAGAAAAAAAAACCTTGTTGTTCTTTTTGTGAACAACTGGTATACTTATAAGTTGGGCAATGCAATGGGCGATAGAAGCGAAAAGTTGTTCTTTCTCTCCTTAAGAAAAACCTGTAAGATCTGTCAAAAGTTGGGTGTAAATTTAGCTGCATCCCATTTGCACTTATGGAAAACCATCATCCAAATTCGGCAGCGATTCCATCGATTATTAGGCTTTTTTAAAAGAGTTTCTTAAATGTCCCGCTTTTTTCGTGAAATGTCCCGCTTTTTTGTAAAAGTATCTGGCAAGTCTAGGTTAAGCAGTTTTTTATCAGAAAAAGTTTGCATCCTTGCGCAATATATGAAAATCGGAACAGAACGGCAAATTTAGCTCTAAATTTCATTGAGTTATGGTAGTTCCTTGAAATAATAATTTTCTGATATTACAGATTGCCCAGATTAGACAATAATCATATATTATAAGGCAACGACACTCTGTTCCTAAATAAAAATGATATTTTAAATCAATGTGTGTCTTTGCTTTTATGCGATTGCAAAGGTGCTCAGCCAGCAGCATTAACCTTTTCACCCTCATCCGCATTAGATTTCATTACCCTAATCAGCACTAGGAGTGTCAATTTGACACTCCAAGCTAAAATCGTCATAACTCTTTTTATATATAATCGATTACAATGAAACTTATATCACTAGAAACCTTGTAATGTCAGTAAAATATGTTTAGAACATTATATATAGCTAAAGTTACAAGTTTTCTCGTTATTCAGCACGAAAGAAAAAAAATCCGAAAAAACAGGCCTCTGGAAAATTGCTGTAGTTCATATAATACATGTCCGAAAAAATATTTGACTTATGCATATGAAAGCTGAAGTTAATGCCTACATTATGAAGACAAGAAATATTTTTTTAAATTTTTTTTAATGAAATGGTCACAAAAAGTTCAAAAAAGTGGTCTAAAAAACCTACTTTTCATTCGATTGCTAGTAAATACTGTTTGAGCGATGGTAGAGGTTTGAAAAAAATATGACTACAAAATCTATTAAAATTCCAACATTTTGCTGTCTTTAGATTTTTTATGCAACAAAAATTGAATTTACTGGAATTTTTCAAAGTTCACTACTTTGCGCGATTTTTTTACAAATTGAAATTTCATCTGTTTTTGTGGTCCACCGTCAGGTTGTACCCGGATTATCAGTGCTTTTACTTTGTTTGGACCAATCAAGAGTGTATTCATTGGAAAACACATTTAATCTACATTCTAGTGAGGTGCTACAATTTACGCTGTGAGATTTCACAAAAATATGAAAATTATAAACGTAAAATCATTCCTGAATTTCTAGAACTACAAGCAGCGGTCCAGCAAAACGTGTTTGTTTGCTCTCCGAGTAGGTACGGTCCCAAGCAACCAAAAGTCACATATTTACTTGAATGAAGGCATTGAAAGTTACATATTGGCTGACAAAGAGAATCAACTGCCCAATTCCCTTTAGTGAACTTTATGTACTCATTAATGAACTTGAAAGTTGCAAAAGTGATTAATATGTACGTTGTATGTGACTTGTTTTGCTCAATTCCCATTAGTGAACTATATGTGCTCATTAACGAACTTGAAAGCTGCAAAAGTGATCTATACGTACCTTATACGGGACTTAAGTCACATAAAGGGCACAAAAGTGCTCAATACGGGATTTGGCAAGTCACATAAAGGGCACAAAAGTGCTCAAACGGGATTTGATAAGTCACAAAAAGTGCATTGATGTGCTTTCAAAATCAAATCACCTCTTCGAGTTTTAGTTTCAGTTAGAACAACATCTAGGCGTGGTCTCGTGGTAGCGTGTTCGATTCTTACCACGAAGATCGGGGTTCGATCCCCAAGCCGGGCAAGTTTTTTTTCAATAAGTAATTATGTACTTGAGTGACCATTCTGATACGATATATGTAGGAAATGTAGGAAAGAAGCAATTGAGCAATTTGTCGAGTTTGAAATCCGGCGCGTGGCATCATGGCGGCACCGTTACAGAACACAGTAAATAATCAAGAAAAGGTGATATGAACCGAAGCCAACGGTTCAGTTGAGATAGAGAGAAATTTTTTTGCTCATTTTGCGCTTTTCTGGATGCTGAATTGAGAGGCCGCTGGAAGCTGAATAGAAGATCATTAAGACTTGTTTTGGAACATGAAAGCATCAATAAGAACTTAAATTTTCAGCTGCATAGAACGTACTTCATATCAATGATGGGGCTGAGTAAGCGTTTTTGTACCTGTTTTATGGGACTTTTGGTTGCTTGGGGTGGGTGGTGATTTGGTCAGAGAGCGAAGCCGAAAGACGAAATAATGATGCGTCTCGTACGTTTCTTGGTTGTAAATTTTCGCTCTCTTTAAAAAAAATTTAAAAAAATATTTCTTGTCTTCATGATATAGGCATTAACTTCAGCTTTCATATGCATAAGGCAAATATTTTTTTTGGACGTGTAACATATGAACTACAGCAGTTTTCGTAAGGCATGTTTTTTCGGATTTTTTTTCTTTAAAGCTGAATAACGAGAAAACTTGTAACTTTAGCTGTATATAATGTTCTAAACATATTTTACTGACATTACAAGGTTTCTATTGATATAAGTTTTATATGAAGTTCATAATAATTCAAACGAATTAAATAGATTTTACTTTTGGAGTGTCAAAATGACACTCTAAGTCGGAAAAGGGAGTTTTTTTGTCCAGGCTTCCAGGGTTTGTCCATAAATAAAGTAAAGATGCAATATTAAAGAACTTTTGAATTCATTTAGGGTTCCCGAAGAAATTTTTCTTTTGTGAAGCTTCTGAAAAAAGTTACAAGCATTCAAACTTGCAATAGTGTCAAAATGACACTCTAATGCGGATGAGGGTTAAATAGGTGAATTCACTTTTTTGCTAGGTGAATAAAAAAAGGTAAAATTAAGAGGGTGCATCAAATTACCCCAGTTACTTGGTAAATTTGACCTTTTTTTATTCTTCGTGGAGGTTCGCAATACCGACGATAGGTGGCCAAATAAGACAGAAAATGATAGATTTTTGTTCAAGTGTCATGTCAGTGTGATCTGTGCATAAACTATCAGTGCAAAACAGCACTTTTCTAAATGGGTGACGTTCTGGCCATTCAGTTTGTTTAACTCCTGGTTATGATGATCAACGAAGAAAACGTTCAAAACTTGTGGATGACTCGTAAATTCATAAATGAGTTTTTTGAAGATGTTTGTTCACTAGATCACAGCTTTTGTAGAAGTGCTATAGCTATATGCTTCCGATACAAGCGTCTTAGTATTATTGGACAACTATTCAGCCCACTGTAAAATTGGAGATCTCCAAACTGTCGATGGTTCAATTTCAAGATTTTTGTTGCCCTCAAATCTCACAGCATTGCTCCAGCCCATGGATCGTACATTTTTCAGATGATACAATCTAGTTATCGGTAGAAACTGTTGCAAAGTTTTCGTATTCGTTCTGGAGAATTTTTCAAAAGTTTTTAGCATATTAAGGGGGGGGGGGGGGGTAGGGTCTAACGGGTATAAAAAAACACCATTTTCACCATTTTTTTCTAGAGCTATCGTTCAAACAAATGTATTCAAATTTTTTGCATTATACAAAGCATTGTTAAAAGAACATTTAGTAATTTTTTCGTATAAAAATATTGAAAAATGAGCCGGTGACGGAGCACTTTCGAGGATGCCTTTTAGAAAACAGGATTTGCGGTGGACACTGTATCTCAGCACAGAATCATCTGAGGTCAAAAAGTCAGAGCAAAATATTTTAAATAGACGTTTTTCTGGACCCCAACGTTTTTATTTGACTTAAAAAAATGTTTATGAAATTTTTGTGGCTGTTTGAAGTAAAAACTACGATTTTCACGAAAAAATCCGCCATTTTTCACCTGTAAAATCTCCCCAAAGTAAAAAAAAAACAAAAAAGAAAAACGTTGGGGTCTGGTATTTTATATGTAGAAAATATGTTCCAAATTTGAAAAGAATCGGATAAGTAGTTTTCAAATGACGATGTCCACGGACTTTGAAAATGCGCTTTCGAGAAAAACGCGTTTGAAGTTTCTGCTCTTGCTTTCTTGCAGTATTAGATAGGAGGAGATAAAGGCCTATAATTTCTACAGTTTTGCTTCAATTGACTTGAAAATTTGACACAACATTCTTGAAATGTTTTACAATAAGAAAATAAAAAAATAAAAAAATCTTTTTGAAAGTGTTAGACCCTACCCCCCCCCCCCTTAACATCAAGCATTGTTTTCGATATCTTCCATTTAGAAATTTGGAAAATTGCTTCCCAGCAAGGCAGATTTCAACGACGAGGACGATATTCCGCTGGTTGTTTTGTTCAGAAACTGTATCCACAATAACGTAAACGAGAAAAGTGAATGAGCGAAAATTATTGCAGCAAAATAAAATGCTTCAAAAAATGTTTGTTGATTTTTATTTTCACCTTAACTTTTTAAGTTTTTGATCAGGAGTGATCTAGAGGTACCGTCATGTGAGAAAAATGAAACGATGACCTTTACATGTCCAAGGCAGTTTCGAAGCTTTAAGAAGCACTTGTATCGAATTGATTTGTTGATTGGCCGAAATGCTTATCCAGTATTTAGAAAATATTCCCAGGATCTACCAACCAACCGCCTATTTTTAGAATATTTCTTCTTTTTCGTGAGAGATTGCTTTGGATGATTCCATCCAGGATATCTTCAAAATCTGCCAGAGGAAATGAACGCAGAAATCACGTGACTGAAGACTAGCTTTAAGTGAAATGAAATATTTTGGATGTTATAATATGTGTATTTATTCTATGCTTAGTGCTTGTGCTTTGGCTGGTAAACGGTGGATAATGTGCAACACGAGACCCCATAGTGGTCATATCACCTCTTATTCACAACTCCTATCTCTACCTCCCCGCGGTTCCGGCTGGGGTGCGAGTAACCTAAGCGGAGATCGGGTACCCAACCCCGGTGGATGCTTTGGTCGCATGCAGACTGAGAAGGTGGCCGCACGCGTCTGTTCCCCAGGTTAGGGGCGGCGTGCAACAACAACCGAGCGTCTGTTCTCCAGGTCAGGGGCGGCTCAAACAGCGTCTGTCTTGCAGCAAGCGGCTGAATTTATGAAATGCGGCTCCCGCCGGCTAAGTCCAAGATGGCAGCCTCATCGCGGGATAGGGACTTTAGGCTAACAACCTACTGCTCCCGATTCATAACTTGTTACGGAATCCGAAAGAAATGACCGATCTGGAACTTTGGCGACGACTTTTATCATGAAAACATGGACACGAATTGGAACTTGGAATGTTTTAACCCTTGCCCAACAAGGCAAACTGGAACAACTTGCTAGAGAGGCTAGCCGCCTCAAGCTTGAAATTCTGGGACTGAGCGAAGTCCGTTGGCCTAATACTGGAGAACACAAGACACAATGCGGGCAAGTCCTGCTTTACTCTGGCATACGAGGAGAACATGCTACTCGGGAACGAGGAGTTGGTTTCCTGTAGCCAGATTTAGAACACGGGTTAGAAACCTTACAATGGTCCAGTGTTATGCGCCAACTGACGTTGCCGATTTGCAGGAGAAAGAGCAGTTTTTCAGTCAACTGAACAGCGTGGTAGAGAAAATTCCGAAGGGTGACATTCAAATCCATTTGGGCGACTTCAACGCAAAAATTGGCTCCGACAATCAAGACCTTGAGCGCATCATGGGGCGCCATGGCCTAGGACAGATGACCGAAAACGGAGAGCTGTTTGTAGAATTTTGTGGCAATAACAACATGGTGATCGGTGGATCGCTCTTCCCCCATCGACCAGCACATAAGATCACTTGGGTATCCCGAGATGGCCGAACAGAAAATCAAATTGACCACATCTGCATCAGCCGAAAATGGAGAAGGAGCCTTCTTGATGTCCGCAACAAGCGAAGCGCAGACATTGCATCTGACCATCACCTCGTCCTTGGCGAGATACGACTGAGAGTTGCGCGTGTCCAACGGCGCGAGGAGAAAGTCGGGTGTCGATACGACGTCCACCGGTTGGAGAATCCAGAGGTGAAAAGGGCATACGTTGAACAGCTAGAATCCCGAGCCTCGGAGCTGCCGACAGACGGAACAGTCGAAGAACAGTGGTGTGGAATCAAGAATGCCTTTAGCACGACGAGCCATGGTACTCTCGGTAAAGTTTGTGGAAGAAGAAGTGAATGGATGTCGGATGAAACTTGGAGGATGGTCGATGATCGGAGAAAGGCGAAAGTCGGAATTGAGCAGGCATGTACCGGGTCAGCCAAAGCAGCCGCCCGCTTACGATATGCGGAGCTGGAAAAGGCAGTTAAACGAGCTTGTAGACGAGACAAGAGAGCCTGGACAAACTCCCTAGCCGAAGAGGGGGAAAGAGCCGCCGCCAATGTAGATATCCGTTTACTTTATGACATTTCTCGCCGCCTCAGTGGTGCAAGGACTAATGCAAGAATGCCACTGAAAGACCGAGCAGGTCAGTTATTGATCGATCGAACAGATCAGCTCAAACGATGAACTGAGCACTTCGAACAACTCTTCCGAGTCACGAATAGCGATGGCCAACAGAACCCGCAGCTTGAAGCGCCAACAGTAAGTCGCATAAATGGCGTCAACTCGGAAGCGCCCTCGCTGGCTTAAATAGAAGCGGCAATCAAAAACATGAAATCCAACAAAGCACCAGGGATCGATTGCATCCCTGCTGAAATGCTGAAAGCCGACCCTGCCCTGTCAGCACAAATGTTGCACCGTCTTTTCGCTGACATCTGGGATACTGCAACATTCCCGGCCGACTGGATGAAGGGTATCCTCGTAAAGGTCCCGAAGAAAGGAGACCTGACAGAGTGCGGTAACTGGCGAGGCATAACGTTGATCTGTACAACCCTCAAAGTACTCTGCAAAGTGATCCTGAACAGGATCCAGGAGAAAATCGACGCTACACTCCGACGGCAACAAGCTGGATTCCGATCCGGACGATCATGTGTGGACCACATCACAACGCTACGAAGCATACTGGAACAAATCAACGAATTCCAGGACTCTCTTCTGCTGGTGTTCGTTGATTTCGAAAAAGCATTCGACCGACTTAATCATGTAAACATCTGGGCGGCTCTAAGGCGACGAGGGGTCCCAGAGAAACTAGTCCATCTCATCGAAGCACAATACGAGGCATTTTCGTGCAAGGTCTTGCACGACGGTGTCTTGTCCGAACCAATCCCGGTAACTGCTGGAGTGAGACAAGGATGTATCTTATCACCGCTACTTTTCCTCATCGTAATGGATGAGATTCTGACTGGATCGATCGACTGTGCACCGAACCGAGGATTGCCGTGGAATCCTTTAACAATGGAGCAACTGAACGACCTTGACCTGGCAGACGATATTGTTTTGCTTGCCCAAACACAACCGGACATGCAGAGGAAACTCGACGACCTCACCGAAAGTTCCAAGGCAGCAGGTCTCAAAGTCAATGTCGGAAAGACCAAGTCGATGGAGATCAACACAGGAAATCCCTCCAGTTTCATGTTAGCTGGGCAACAAGTTGAGAAAGTGGAGTGCTTCCAGTATCTTGGTAGCCAGATAACGCCTGATGGTGGTACCAGGAAAGACATCGAAACCCGGATCAGAAAAGCCCGATTTGCGTTTGCGAGTCTCCGAAACATCTGGCGGTCACCCCGGATCTCTCTACGAACAAAAATCCGAATCTTCAACTCAAACGTCAAATCCGTATTGCTGTACGGGTGCGAAACTTGGTGCACATATGCGGTGACGACGCGAAAACTGCAAGTATTTGTAAACCGCTGCCTGCGGAACATCATCCGCGCTTGGTGGCCTGGCAACTGGATCTCGAATGAGGAACTACATCGCCGGTGTCATCAAAGGGCGCTAGAAATCGAGATTCGGGAACGTAAGTGGAGATGGATTGGGCACACGCTGCGAAAAGATGAAAACGAGATTTGCAGAGAGGCGCTTGACTGGAATCCAGAAGGTCATCGAAGAAGAGGCAGGCCCAGAAACTCGTGGCGGCGAAGCCTAGCCGCTGAAATCCGAACTGTCGACGAGAATCTTGACTGGGACCAGGTGAAGACGCTGGCTCCGGATCGTCAACAGTGGAGGTCTTTTACCACGGCCCTATGCACCGGAGGATCGGCGCGGGATCATTAAGTTAAGTAAGTAAGTTAGTGCTTGTATTATATCTATGCCTAGAAAGGATGTAGATATGTAGTTTTTTTTCTGTTTTCAACAATAGATATCATTTGTAAATTTTAATTTTATTTGAGAATTAGGATGAACTGCAACCAATGGCCAGAATTTGCCAGGGACAAAAATGATTAAAAATGGAAAAATGTTCTTGAATGGCACTGACGGAATCATGTAGGGTGTGCAGCATGAATTTATGCAATTTTTTTTTGAATCTTTTCGGAAGTTTTAGTTGAGTGGCATTTTTTTGTTCATTTTTCTTGCTGCTATTAATTATACATTCTATTGTAGGTAGGTACTGAACTGCTTAGCCTTTAGATCCGACCCTGCTGCAACTTTGAAAAGAAACAACAGTTGAGTTCAACTAAAATTTGCTTTGTTTACATTGACCCTTATTCTGCGCCGCGTGTGACGTGATGATAGTCGAGTCACCCAAGTCACTCTATTCCAGTAGTCGGTTTAGGTGAGGATTGTCACTTCGGATGAACTTTGTGAGTTCTTACCCTATTCTCGTAGTCACCGTGGGTGAGAATCGTCGCATTCGGGTGACAATTGTCGGTACCTTTTCAGGTGGTGACGGGATAAAAATTTAAAGGAAAATTTATGAAAAACGGAATAATTAGGCTCTAAACGTTTACTTACACTAAAGTATGATAGTTTAAGAATCAATCAAAACAAAAATCACTTCAATTTTTGATTTTTTCAATGATTTGTGCAGCAAAAAAAAGTTTACTAGGTAGACGTTGGAAATTAATTCAAACATATAAAATTGAAAAAGGTTATAATTTCATTTTATACAACTTCATTTACATGTAACGAGATTTAAAAAAACACATGTTTTGCACTTCACTTCATCTTATCCAATTCCCGTCGCGGGGGGATTTTTCACTTTCACCCGGTAATGTTGTTTTCGAACAAATTAATGTTACAGCTTTGAAGTCCTGTACTGAACCATTGTTTATCGACGTCGAGGTGTCGTATCCCATGTGTTGATCTGTATGCAAAGGACCAGTTTATTGGGACAGCAGCCGTCGATTTCCGCTATTTTGCTGGATGTTTTTTTCCAAGCCGCTCCAGGAACCAAACATATAAGACCAAATTCTGTTCGATTCGCTTTATTCGCAGCTCCAAAAGTTATTCCAGCTGCTTGCTTAAACCTTGCAATCCGTTAGTGACCGTTTGCGTACCGAAATTTGTACATTTTGATTTTAAATTTAATTTTAGCATTTGGAATCGCGAACGAAATAAAAACAAACCGAGCAAATTTGCACATGAGTTCATTCGGTCGCTCACCTAGAATAAACCTCTGTCACTTTATCCGGATCGACTCCGGGAATAAGGTGACAAATCTCACTGTGACTCCGAGGTGAGGTGACAATCACCACGTCACGCGCGGCGCAGAATAAGGGCCATTGTCTTTAAAACATAAAAATGTCAGAGGCATCCTAGATCGTTTGAAGAAAGGTATAGGTAAGTGGTTGGAAGGCTATATCGACGCTAGATGCCAATGTCATATCTTTGCGAAAAATCAACCGATTTTTCTTCCAAGTGTCCTGTCTATTTGTCTGTAGTGTCAGTTACAAAAAAAAATCAACTTTGAGGGACTTAAATATGAAAGGGAAGTGGTTGCTTCTAGAGGCATTTTTTTAATGTCTTTGGTCGTTATCTCAGTTATTCATCGTTATCTGAGAATATTTTTGAAATTTCCCGACAGTTTTTAGTTCTACTCTTTATTTAAAATTAACTTGATGGAGGGGAAAAAATGATGAAACAATTTCAATTTCGAATCTAACCAGCTTACCAAAGGAACTGCATTGCATACTTATCCCAAAACATTTTTCTTCATGCATGTTTTTTTCGTAACCTAAAATGAAAAATGTGATACGTACATAAAAATCTATAAAATTCTTCTTCATTTTCGGTTCTGCTGTAATTCTATTTGAAACAAAAATATGTTCCTTTATTACAAACAGTGTACCTTTTCGGTGATATAGCGTTCTAATATTTTTCACCAGCGCTGCTCACAGAAAAGAGCCAACTTATCGCCAACCTCTTTTCGGAATGCTAACTAACCATTCACAGGATATTAAGTAGCAAGTAGCGTGCGAAAATGAGGCTGTACATCATTACCGCAACATCCACATCGTAATTTCCGGCCCAGTAACCAGCACTTTTGCCGCGTGTCCCAGGAACGCAAGAGCTGGATCCTGAGCACCTACGAAAGGCGAATACCCATAGTTATGGACCCTACAGCAGCAAGATCGTTCAATTTTGTGCAAGGAACCGGACCTGCCATCAATGTGCATGGGGCATGGCATGACTCCTTCGCTTTCCATCAGCAAACCCCATCATTCTAAAACCAATTGCCAATGAAGCAATTTATTTTGGTTTTCCATCATCATCATCATCAGCTGGACTGGAGCAGCACTTCAGCAAATCGGGTAGCCTAAGTGCCCTGAGTCAGCCTGCCTAGACCAGGAGTGGCCATCCGGTGACAAGTTTCTCTTCATCGTCCCGGTGCAGCAGTGACATGGCGATTGCGGTTGACCCCAAAGTAATTTATTTTGTGGACTCAAATGTCTCCTTAAATCATCGACGAACGAAGGCGTGTGATGATCGATTGTGGCTGCCAGGGAATTTTCGGGCTGAACCGATTGCCGGGAAGCAATTTTCTCTCAACCAACCCCAAGCAATTCGGAAATGGCAAGATTTATGGCTCAATTAGCGGAAGTTCAAAAATCTGGCCGGATGTTTGCGTGGGTGAGAGAAAAAATTGGAGGTGTGAGAATCAACTTGGTTTTGAATTGTATATCATTTTTTTAGTGTGCGTTAACACTTTCCAGGGCCAATGACAAAACGCCTTTCTCAAGATATTGAGTTACATAAAAGAACAGAAATAATAGAAATGACAAAAATGACAAAAATGACAAAAATGACAAAAATGACAAAAATGACAAAAATGACAAAAATGACAAAAATGACAAAAATGACAAAAATGACAAAAATGACAAAAATGACAAAAATGACAAAAATGACAAAAATGACAAAAATGACAAAAATGACAAAAATGACAAAAATGACAAAAATGACAAAAATGACAAAAATGACAAAAATGACAAAAATGACAAAAATGACAAAAATGACAAAAATGACAAAAATGACAAAAATGACAAAAATGACAAAAATGACAAAAATGACAAAAATGACAAAAATGACAAAAATGACAAAAATGACAAAAATGACAAAAATGACAAAAATGACAAAAATGACAAAAATGACAAAAATGACAAAAATGACAAAAATGACAAAAATGACAAAAATGACAAAAATGACAAAAATGACAAAAATGACAAAAATGACAAAAATGACAAAAATGACAAAAATGACAAAAATGACAAAAATGACAAAAATGACAAAAATGACAAAAATGACAAAAATGACAAAAATGACAAAAATGACAAAAATGACAAAAATGACAAAAATGACAAAAATGACAAAAATGACAAAAATGACAAAAATGACAAAAATGACAAAAATGACAAAAATGACAAAAATGACAAAAATGACAAAAATGACAAAAATGACAAAAATGACAAAAATGACAAAAATGACAAAAATGACAAAAATGACAAAAATGACAAAAATGACAAAAATGACAAAAATGACAAAAATGACAAAAATGACAAAAATGACAAAAATGACAAAAATGACAAAAATGACAAAAATGACAAAAATGACAAAAATGACAAAAATGACAAAAATGACAAAAATGACAAAAATGACAAAAATGACAAAAATGACAAAAATGACAAAAATGACAAAAATGACAAAAATGACAAAAATGACAAAAATGACAAAAATGACAAAAATGACAAAAATGACAAAAATGACAAAAATGACAAAAATGACAAAAATGACAAAAATGACAAAAATGACAAAAATGACAAAAATGACAAAAATGACAAAAATGACAAAAATGACAAAAATGACAAAAATGACAAAAATGACAAAAATGACAAAAATGACAAAAATGACAAAAATGACAAAAATGACAAAAATGACAAAAATGACAAAAATGACAAAAATGACAAAAATGACAAAAATGACAAAAATGACAAAAATGACAAAAATGACAAAAATGACAAAAATGACAAAAATGACAAAAATGACAAAAATGACAAAAATGACAAAAATGACAAAAATGACAAAAATGACAAAAATGACAAAAATGACAAAAATGACAAAAATGACAAAAATGACAAAAATGACAAAAATGACAAAAATGACAAAAATGACAAAAATGACAAAAATGACAAAAATGACAAAAATGACAAAAATGACAAAAATGACAAAAATGACAAAAATGACAAAAATGACAAAAATGACAAAAATGACAAAAATGACAAAAATGACAAAAATGACAAAAATGACAAAAATGACAAAAATGACAAAAATGACAAAAATGACAAAAATGACAAAAATGACAAAAATGACAAAAATGACAAAAATGACAAAAATGACAAAAATGACAAAAATGACAAAAATGACAAAAATGACAAAAATGACAAAAATGACAAAAATGACAAAAATGACAAAAATGACAAAAATGACAAAAATGACAAAAATGACAAAAATGACAAAAATGACAAAAATGACAAAAATGACAAAAATGACAAAAATGACAAAAATGACAAAAATGACAAAAATGACAAAAATGACAAAAATGACAAAAATGACAAAAATGACAAAAATGACAAAAATGACAAAAATGACAAAAATGACAAAAATGACAAAAATGACAAAAATGACAAAAATGACAAAAATGACAATAATGACAAAAATGACAAAAATGACAAAAATGACAAAAATGACAAAAATGACAAAAATGACAAAAATGACAAAAATGACAAAAATGACAAAAATGACAAAAATGACAAAAATGACAAAAATGACAAAAATGACAAAAATGACAAAAATGACAAAAATGACAAAAATGACAAAAATGACAAAAATGACAAAAATGACAAAAATGACAAAAATGACAAAAATGACAAAAATGACAAAAATAACAAAAATGACAAAAATGACAAAAATGACAAAAATGACAAAAATGACAAAAATGACAAAAATGACAAAAATGACAAAAATGACAAAAATGACAAAAATGACAAAAATGACAAAAATTACAAAAATGGCAAAAATGACAAAAATGACATAAATTAAAAAGTTTTTTTTTTATTTATTTCGTTAGTAGTATTGCCATGCATGTTTTTAAGGATTTTCTAGTCTTTGAATTTTTGGTAAACAGAATTGTAGTTGAAATGTTTTAAATTTTACTCCCTCAAAGGCTGGCTAAAGTACGTTCACTCGCTGGAAATCGATTTCAATCCCTAATTAGCAATTCATTACTGCAAATTGAAATTCCCCATGCACTTAAGCAACCCCAACTCGAACTGGGATATACCTACACCATGCCATCCATAGATAAACTTATCGGAATGAATGCTGAACTCCGTTAGGCTGTGCGTTGGTTTGTATTGTTGGTTTGGAAACATGCTCTTACACCTCGCGACGCCACGACGCTTCAAACCCGACGCCCATCGACGTCCTAATTATAACGTGCTTAGGAACCTCAACACTTTGGAGATTCAATGTGCTACAAATTGTGCTAATGATTTTAATTTCCAACATTCCGAGCTAGCTGAAGCATTCCCCATTTGCTGATGGCAGCTGTTGTTGGTGGAAAATTCTCGCGAGTGAGATCGCGAATCATCCCCCCATTCCGCGTTTGACCGGAACTGTTTCCCCGGATTTTGCCCCGGAAAGCCAGAAATAAAGCTCGCTAAGCTTCCGCCCAGTAATGTTTCGACGCTCGGCACCCGGGAAATGTGTGAGAAATCCGCGGGCATAAACACGTTACGCACTTCGGGAAAATCACAAACCCCCCACTCTCATTCACAATCATCCCCCCTTACCACTTTCCCTCATGGACGCTCCCATTAACCTGATCATTGCCGGGCTCTGATCAAGTTACGCAATTGAACGGATAAATTTATTTACAATAAATTCAAAATTGATCCATATTTTTCCGGGCCCCTCAATCCGCGAGGATTCCGCACTCATTTGGGCCATCCATCCAGGCAGAAACGCAGGGTGTCCTGGTGACCCGACTGGAAGATAACTGGATTTAAAATTTAAATTTTGCCCTCTAAACAAATGCTTTCAGTCAATATTTATTACAGTTTGTTGTAAGCAATTTTCAAATGCCATCCAATTTCCAAAAATAATTTGAACTCTTTTATTCGGGCAAGCCCTGTCATCCGAGTAGAAAAACGAACGGCACTGCACGCTTCGGTGCAATTGAATTTTATTACGCAATTCGAAGGATCTCACTGCCTGTCTCTGTCTCTCGCTCTTTATGTTGTTGCTTTATTTTATTTTCATTGGTTTTCAAATTGTGCGAAAATACTTATGAGGGTAGAGCATAATTTAACACTACTCTGGCCTCAGTACCAATTGTGGAGCGAGAAGGAAAGATAGTAGGTGCATTTTCGATATATTTAGTACTCCTATCATTTCGGCTTTTGAGGTTAATTATCACCGGTTTCTGATAAACGACTTTGACTGACTGATTTTCACTAAATTTTGACACAATTTTGAAACCTATTCGTGTTTTGACACAATGTCTAAAGAATTTCGACACATTTTTAACACTTTTCCTCAAACCTTTGCACACATAATTTTCGATTTTTACAGTTCTGACCAATTTGAAACAAAATTACACAAAAATACAATTTCGATAAAGCTTTGAACCGATTTTTGAACAATTTTCTCAACGAATTTAAACAAGTTTTGTTTCTGTTTCGCATATTTCAACATGTTTAAACACAGTTCTGACACAATTCAACCCAATTTGAGCTTTATTTAATCTTTATATTATTATCTTGACAATTTTGTAACGGAACTGACTTTACTGAAACAACTTTGACATAAAGATATCATTATTTTGATATAGTTTTTGCAGCCATTTCGACACAGTTTCGCCCAAACTCATGGCCGTAGGAACGGAGGGGGAGAGGTGGTAGTAAAACTCCTCTCCCCTCATGAGGGTCCAAAAAAGCAAGCCAGGTATTCTACTCTACACTCAAAATTTTAAATTCATAATCAAATTATGCTAGTAGAGTAAAGTTATTCAAGAGTAACAAACTGAACTAAAAAATAATGCCAAAACCTCAAAAACCGATCCCAAGTTCAAAATTCTGCCACAGTTTTTCAAAGTTTTCTCACTTGTTCATAGAAGACAGGTATGATATGAAATTTGAAATTTAACCTATCTCGGAGGTTCTGGTTCCATTTAAAAAAAAAACCAAAATTCTATTTTTATTTTCGTATTTCTGATTCTGTATCTAGTTTAGGATTCTTGGTTTTTCAGTTCGAATGATCATAAAAAATTAGAAACGAAAAGCTGCTTTGAAATTCTGGTTTGAATTTGGTTTTGCATTAGAGATTAGTCACTGTTACTTATTTTTGTTACTTTATTTCACAATCTGTACAATTTAAGCTTAATTTTGATATGATTGATGCAACTTCAACATGCTTTTAACAGAATTCTGACACAACTTTTACTCAATTTTGACATCGTGTTGTACACAGGCGCGGTCCTATGGGGGGGGGGGGGGTGATCGGGGTGATCACCCCCCCCCCCCCCCCAAGCGGCAAAAGTCCGTTACAAAATACCCGCAAAAGCTCTAATTTCTATAAAAAGTTGGAACTTTTCTTAGTAGATGTGCCTTCCAAATTAAAAATTTTTCCACTCCGTAAGGGTGTTTTTTCAACAAAAAAGTTAATTTATCACTTAAAAGGCTCAATATTGAAAAAAGTCGGTCAACTAAACTCAAGCAGCTGTAACTTAGGATTCCCTGGACTGAATTATACCAAATAACTTTTGTTGATAAGTTACTCAACAAAAGTTTGTTGTTTAGTGTTGATTTGGAATTTGCTATTAATAAAATGCAGGGACAACTTGTTTTAAAATTGTCACTAATTTCCCTCATATGCCTCAATTAAGACGAGCAAATCGCAACAAATTTTAGTATTTGCTTCAAATTCAGAGCTTCTGAAGTCTTGATTTTGTTTTGAATTTAATGAAATGAAAAATTCAAAAGTCATATATGGGTGTGAAAATGGTTATAACACTGAAATACTTGAAATATTTGTTCTGCTTTCATTATACATTTATTGCTTCAATTGCATAATAAAAAATCAGGTTTTGAATCACAGTAAAGATTCTCTTTCGCGAGAATTTTTCACCTTCAATTAATCCACCATTCAAATATGAATTATAAACTTAAAATAAATAACCTATATTATAAAATTCAAAAACATAAATTTAAATTTTAGATCTGACTAATTCTGATCTGATCTAATTCTGTTTTAAATGTGTCACATCAAACATTCATATTATGGATGACTATGAAAAAAATACAAGTACTGCCAATCAGAAATCGAATATCAAATATTCATAGTAAGAGTTTAAATTTAAAAAAATTTTCTCAAGAGATTTCAGCAACAATAAATCAACGAAAGAGATTACGTTTTATGACTTTTGCGTATCCTATGAGTTTTTAGTGCCAAAAAGGAACAAAAAAGTATTTATATCAGCTGTTTCAGGAATTGGTGTTGGAGATAGAGATTCAAATTCATCTCTAGAACCCAAAATCTGCATTCAAAACTATAATACAAGAAAACTAAATTTACATTTTCCGAAGTGCAAAGAATTTGAAAACTGATTTCAACTGATTTTAATTATTTTATCAGCTCCTTTTTCCTATATAAATTTTGAAAATACTAGGGTCATTGGAAAAATTTGTGCCCTTTTTAGCAAAAGTGTAAAATATCAAAAAAATAAGAAAAAATATATTAACTCAATGATCAATTTTCATAAAGACTGTGAGTAATTTACCATGAGAAAAAATTATAGAAGTAAGCATTTTGTAAAATACGAAGATTATCTAGACGTAGATCTGTATTGTTTTTTTTTTCGGGAATTTGTTACTTTCAAGCATTCTTCCGTCTGACCTGCATCGTTGAATTAATAAAGGATAATGTAAAGATTTAACATATTTTTTGTTGTTAAGGTTTCTACATCAATTATATCATTGATCGATTTCACTCTGAACCTGAACTGCTAAGTTTTAAAATTACTCAATGCCAGAAAATTAGAAGGAAAAAAAACACAAAAAATCGAGTTTGATACGCAAAACGCTTTCAAAATCAGTTTGCCACGGTTTTAATTTTTCCCTTGTGAATTAAAAGTATCTCCTTATCATTCCACTATTTTTTCGGCAACAAGGCATTCTATCATGCAAAACAGTCAGAAGATCTTTTAGTGATTTTTAACCAACAATCCTGGATTTCAAGATCTACAGCAATTATGTCACCGATACTCCTTTCAGCTCATCTACACAATAATATTGAAATTTTAATTTAAAATTTAGCTTAAGGTTTGATATTCTTAATCTGAAAGCTTAGCTATTTCAATTGCAAATTATTGAGACCGTTAAAGAAAAATTAACCATTCATTTATAATTTGCTTTATAATTCAAAATTGTTTAAAAAATTGGTTATTATGTGAAGGAGAACAAAGATTTATCACTTTTCTTTGTAATTTGTTTGTTGTTATACAATTAAAATAGAAAATTTTGAATGAAAACTTGAAATTCAAGAGCAAATCAAATGAAATTCGGTTCCAGAATTTAGAAACTGATTTTAATAATCGTTTTTTTTCTACTTAATTTATATTAAAAGTCTTGATTCTATATATTGAGTTTCCAAATTTGAAAATTATAATACTAAATTTCCAAATCACGATTCAGTAAAATACCCCAATGAATAATTCAATGCCCGTTAGTTATGTTTGTTAATTTGTTCATCGGGCTCAACGGTAAAAAGTAAAATACTTCCGATAAATTATAAAATACCATATTTAGAAGCTCAGGAAAAAAAATTAAGATAACTTGATTTTTTTTTTCTACGTGTCATCTCTCAACAACGTGTGTATTATTTTCATTGGAAAAAAATCATTTATAACGAGAAATTTTTAAACGAGCTCTTAAAGTTACAATTCTAAAATACCAGATGTAACAACATATAAAAAAAAAATATCAACATTTTTTGGCAGTGGTTATTATAGATTCGCTGGTTGTTTTACAAAGGGATAGCCCAACCCCCTCCCTCCCCCCGCCACCTCTTCCTTCTCCTTCCGCTCACTCAAATGATAGTTTTTTTCACCAGATATTAACGTTCCTTTATATTGACTGATTTTTGAAAATTGGAAAATCACCCCCCCCCAAGAGCCGACTCTAGGACCGCCCCTGGTTGTACATAAACTTAGATTAATTTTGGAACCTTTACTGAAATTTAGCTGATACTCAAATTTTGTAAAAATTTAGCTTATATTCAACAACAATTTGCAAAGTTGGGTCCTTATTTTGCCGCAAGAAAAATGGTTTGGTCACAATTTTGGTTTTTAATTTTTTTTTACAATTTCCTCACGATTTTGACTACATGTTGTGTAATTTAAACAAAATTTCGGCACAGTTTTTTTTAATAAAAAAATATCACTTTGTTGAGACATTTTATGTTCAGTTTTTACACTGTTTGAAAAATCCAGCAACAGGGTTAGCATAAAGGTGCCAGAATTTTAACAGCACGTAGCCGGACCAAGCAAATCCCGACAATTTTATATAAAAACCTGGAAAAATCCGGGCATTTGTTTTAAAAATTGACGACCAAAAACCCGCGAAATGTCCGGGAAAATTTTGTTTCAACCCAAAAATTACTCAACAAAAATCACATAAAAAAGACAGAAAAATATTTTTTATCATCAAAATTAATCGACAAATTTTAATAGCCTTCAAAAATTATTATTATTTTTGTAAAATTTTCTTAAAAAAAATGTTTTGGACGCATAAATATAAAATGTTTACAACAATAAAGTTACAAAAATGAAGTGAATGAACCCGGGCTTTTTTTCAATGAAATTCATTTTTGTCATTTTTGTAATTTTTGTCATTTTTGTCATTTTTGTCATTTTTGTCATTTTTGTCATTTTTGTCATTTTTGTCATTTTTGTCATTTTTGTCATTTTTGTCATTTTTGTCATTTTTGTCATTTTTGTCATTTTTGTCATTTTTGTCATTTTTGTCATTTTTGTCATTTTTGTCATTTTTGTCATTTTTGTCATTTTTGTCATTTTTGTCATTTTTGTCATTTTTGTCATTTTTGTCATTTTTGTCATTTTTGTCATTTTTGTCATTTTTGTTATTTTTGTCATTTTTGGCATTTTTGTCATTTTTGTCATTTTTGTCATTTTTGGCATTTTTGTCATTTTTGTCATTTTTGTCATTTTGTCATTTTTGTCATTTTTGTCATTTTTGTCATTTTTGTCATTTTTGTCATTTTTGTCATTTTTGTCATTTTTGTCATTTTTGTCATTTTTGTCATTTTTGTCATTTTTGTCATTTTTGTCATTTTTGTCATTTTTGTCATTTTTGTCATTTTTGTCATTTTTGTCATTTTTGTCATTTTTGTCATTTTTGTCATTTTTGTCATTTTTGTCATTTTTGTCATTTTTGTCATTTTTGTCATTTTTGTCATTTTTGTCATTTTTGTCATTTTTGTCATTTTTGTCATTTTTGTCATTTTTGTCATTTTTGTCATTTTTGTCATTTTTGTCATTTTTGTCATTTTTGTCATTTTTGTCATTTTTGTCATTTTTGTCATTTTTGTCATTTTTGTCATTTTTGTCATTTTTGTCATTTTTGTCATTTTTGTCATTTTTGTCATTTTTGTCATTTTTGTCATTTTTGTCATTTTTGTCATTTTTGTCATTTTTGTCATTTTTGTCATTTTTGTCATTTTTGTCATTTTTGTCATTTTTGTCATTTTTGTCATTTTTGTCATTTTTGTCATTTTTGTCATTTTTGTCATTTTTGTCATTTTTGTCATTTTTGTCATTTTTGTCATTTTTGTCATTTTTGTCATTTTTGTCATTTTTGTCATTTTTGTCATTTTTGTCATTTTTGTCATTTTTGTCATTTTTGTCATTTTTGTCATTTTTGTCATTTTTGTCATTTTTGTCATTTTTGTCATTTTTGTCATTTTTGTCATTTTTGTCATTTTTGTCATTTTTTGTCATTTTTGTCATTTTTGTCATTTTTGTCATTTTTGTCATTTTTGTCATTTTTGTCATTTTTGTCATTTTTGTCATTTTTGTCATTTTTGTCATTTTTGTCATTTTTGTCATTTTTGTCATTTTTGTCATTTTTGTCATTTTTGTCATTTTTGTCATTTTTGTCATTTTTGTCATTTTTGTCATTTTTGTCATTTTTGTCATTTTTGTCATTTTTGTCATTTTTGTCATTTTTGTCATTTTTGTCATTTTTGTCATTTTTGTCATTTTTGTCATTTTTGTCATTTTTGTCATTTTTGTCATTTTTGTCATTTTTGTCATTTTTGTCATTTTTGTCATTTTTGTCATTTTTGTCATTTTTGTCATTTTTGTCATTTTTGTCATTTTTGTCATTTTTGTCATTTTTGTCATTTTTGTCATTTTTGTCATTTTTGTCATTTTTGTCATTTTTGTCATTTTTGTCATTTTTGTCATTTTTGTCATGTTTGTCATGTTTGTCATTTTTGTCAGTTTTGTCATTTTTGTCATTTTTGTCATTTTTTTCATTTTTGTCATTTTTGTCATTTTTGTCATTTTTGTCATTTTTGTCATTTTTGTCATTTTTGTCATTTTTGTCATTTTTGTCATTTTTGTCATTTTTGTCATTTTTGTCATTTTTGTCATTTTTGTCATTTTTGTCATTTTTGTCATTTATGTCATTTATGTCATTTTTGTCATTTTTGTCATTTTTGTCATTTTTGTCATTTTTGTCATTTTTGTCATTTTTGTCATTTTTATCATTTTTGTCATTTTTGTCATTTTTGTCAATTTTGTCATTTTTGTCATTTTTGTCATTTTTGTCATTTTTGTCATTTTTGTCATTTTTGTCATTTTTGTCATTTTTGTCATTTTTGTCATTTTTGTCATTTTTGTCATTTTTGTCATTTTTGTCATTTTTGTCATTTTTGTCATTTTTGTCATTTTTGTCATTTTTGTCATTTTTGTCATTTTTGTCATTTTTGTCATTTTTGTCATTTTTGTCATTTTTGTCATTTTTGTCATTTTTGTCATTTTTGTCATTTTTGTCATTTTTGTCATTTTTGTCATTTTTGTCATTTTTGTCATTTTTGTCATTTTTGTCATTTTTGTCATTTTTGTCATTTTTGTCATTTTTGTCATTTTTGTCATTTTTGTCATTTTTGTCATTTTTGTCATTTTTGTCATTTTTGTCATTTTTGTCATTTTTGTCATTTTTGTCATTTTTGTCATTTTTGTCATTTTTGTCATTTTTGTCATTTTTGTCATTTTTGTCATTTTTGTCATTTTTGTCATTTTTGTCATTTTTGTCATTTTTGTCATTTTTGTCATTTTTGTCATTTTTGTCATTTTTGTCATTTTTGTCATTTTTGTCATTTTTGTCATTTTTGTCATTTTTAGTTGATTAGAAGATAGCTTATCAAAAACTGAAGGTTTATGAACTTGGATAAGGATTTTTTCTCATGTTAGTTCTGTTAGTTCTTTTATCACTTTACCACTGATAAAGCTTTACTGCTTACTCCTTTTAACGGCTTATTCAGTAGAAATAAAAACTATATCTAGCAATACTGAAATTTACCAAAGTGTCTCAAACAGCGAAGTTATGAAAGACACTGGCCTATTACCAATATTCTCCTCGAGAATCGGCCTATTACCCAATATTCTCCTCGAGAATCGTGGGAAAGAAGACAACACCATGGAAAAATTGAATAAATACAGTCAAGAATGGCACTGAAGGTCAAAATCAAAGTTGTGCAAAATTCTACAAAATCGATTTGTTTTTAACTCACGCACGCTGCGAGACTAGGCGTAAGGCTCTTAATTTTTATACATCTGTTGAAATGTGCACTATTTTACGATAAGTCACCTAAAGATTTTGATTTTTTTTTCAAAAAATGAACATTTACCATGAAAAACAGGTGTCACTCCTTAAGAGATGATTAACCATAGATTTTCGAATAGAGACAATGGCATGTTTAATGAAGGTTGGTGATTTCATGAACCCAATAATTAGATTCCGAAAGCGATAGTCAATCACTAGTAGAAAAAGGCTGAAATTTTATTTGAAATAACTATTTATTTATCGATTTTGTGTACTACCTATAGTTTATTTTTCTAATGATTAGTTCACACACCACTTATTCGTCTTCGCAACACTACTATTGAGAATAAATAAATTCGTACGCATCAAGTGCCAATTGAGTGACACAGCTCAATCGATAAGCTCACTGGAGGCAAGAATATTCGAGGGGAGAATCACAAGTGTCTTTGGGGGCGTTCCAGACCAAACCAGGTGGGCAGGTCATTTCTACAGGCTTGCCATGATCGCAGATGTAGTACTTGGTGCAGTCGTCATCATGGGGAAGATACACTGGTAAGTCCTGGGGTAATGGTTTTGTAGGGCACTGCTTTGGTTTTTCGGTGGTTGCATCTGTCATCTCCACAGCCATTACACCAGGAACACATTGTGCCAGCTCCGGGTGATCGCAATATCCGTTTGATTGGCTCCAATGCAAAGTTGCAGGACAGTTTTGCTCCAGTTTGTTGCCCTCAAAAGTGCAAATGTAGTACTTGGTACAATCTGGATGAGGGAAGTACACCTGATGGTATGGATCGTAGATTAGTGGACAATCACCCTCTGAGGGAGCTGCACTACTTGTCGACGCTGGAGTGGTGCTTGGGGAAGATGGCGTCGACGGAGAAACCGAAGGGCTAGAAGAGCTTGAAGAACAACCTACGTTCACGGGCCAGTCACAAATGTTGAGCAGTTGATTCCAGTGAAGTCCCGATGGGCACACTTTTTCGACGGCTTGTCCATTCCAGGTGCAAATGTAGAATTTGTCACAGTCTTCGTGCTCAAGAAACACCTGATGATCAGGATCGAATTGCTCCGGACATTTCTTCTCGGGTACGGCTGTAGAAGATTGAGCTGAGGTTGTTGAAGTGACTTCCACAGTCGAACTTGGAACAGGACTCGAACTCGTCGAAGGAACGGAGGTTGATCCAGATTGGTCGTTGCAGTTCACATTTTCGGGATAGTCGCAGTACTTAGCATTATCGTTCCACAACAAACCCGGAGTGCACTGTTGCTCAACCAGTTCTCCCCAGTTGCAGGTGAGATATTTATGACAATCGGTCGGATGAGCGTAGTGGATGTTTTGACCTGGCTCGTTAGTTGGAGGACATCTCTCGTCTTTTGCCAGCACTGCGCTGGAGAGAAGGGCGGCCACAATCAGGATACTCACATGAACTGAAAATTAAAACACATTATCAATTCGTTATATAATAACTTCAAATTTGTTTATCACCTTTCATTTTGATGGATTAGTTTCTAGTTAGAGACCGAATGATTGAATGTACCTCATACAGCGCAGAACAGGTTTATAAATGAAAATCGAGAGTAGTTGCTGATAAGATAAAATGGTTTTAGATACTTGAGATCCTATGGCGTCATTAAAATTTAATCTGAAGTGTTCGAGTTTCCCTGAGCTAAAATTTTCGAATGAATACTCCAATAGGATCGCCTTGGTTATTAGTTGTGACGGTTTTTGAGACACTTGACAACTTATTGTAGAAAAAAGTCAAAATGAATCACAAGCGTAACGGAAGTTCCGGCCTCTTGATAAGTGGGTTAACAAAAAAGAGCCATAATCGTACCTACAGTATTACCCATAAAAAATGCGAAAATCTGTCACCAAGATTTAAAAAATCACATTTCATGATATCAACATAATTTCATGATATTAACATAATAACTCAATATTTCTATTTCAGTTCAGTTAAGATATCACAAGCTGATAAATTTGCTTGTTAATGCATTATCAAAACATCTAATTTTTAATCAAAATTAATTTGTACACACAAGTCACCTTAAACCACAAATAAAAAGTAGAGTTTGAGTTTCGTTTTATTATAAAAAAACTCATTTGTATTTAAAAAAAAAAGACATCGTCCACAGCATTTTAATCATGGAATTTATCGAACTATATATTAAAATGGATTTCTGTCTGTCCGTCTGTTTGGTTGCCTGTCTGTGTCCCCTATAAACTCGGAAACTACTGAACGGATGTGAGTGAAACTTTTAAGGTGAGGGTATCGAAAGCCAGGGAAGGTTCCTGTTATGGTTTGAGTCCCCTCACTTCGATTGGAAGGGAGGAGGGGGTTTCCCAAACAAAAGACGAATGTTTGCATAACTCGAGAACCGATCAAGCAAATAAAACAAAATTTGATATGGGAGGGTATTTGGGTACGAAATTTGTTTCTTTGATTATTTGAGACCCCTCGCTCCTTCCATAGAAGAATAGGAAGTGAGGAGGGGGGCTTCTTTACAATTTTTCACATAACTCAAGAACTAATTAAGAAAATGGAACCAAATTATGGGGTATGGGATGGTATAAGGGTACGTGAAAAGTTTCATTAAATGTTTGTTACCCCTTCCTCCTCCTCCTGGAAAAATGAGGGAGCTTTTATGCATTTTTTGCACAAATGGAGGATTAATCGAGCAAATGAAACCAAATTTGGCGTGAGAAGGTAATTGGGTACGAAAAATGATTATCACCCCTTGCTTCTCCCAATGAGGATTTTGGATGAGGAGGGGGGGGCCTTTTATACCTTTTTTGCACAAATGGAACAGGGAAGGGGTTTCCTTACAATTTTTTACATCACTTGAGAACTTATTAAACAAATGAGTATGTGGTAGGGAAATGGTAATATGAATATTAGAGACGTCCCCATTCTTTTATTGGGGATGCAGAATGTCACAAGGGGGCCTCCCATACACATTTTTTCAACGAACCGAGGGTTTATGTTATATAGTTTGATTTGAAAGAGTTTTTGGGTACGAAAACAAGGGTAATTTTAGTATATATGGGGAGGGGGAATTCTGAGAAACGTACCTCCTTCAAACAGTAGTGGGTGAGAAAGGGAAAGAGGGAGAGGGGGCTTCGATATAAGTTAAAAATCTTGGTATAAATCAAGAATTTATCAAACAGAAGGGATTAATTGTTTTAAAGAGATTGAACGCGAATAAAAATTGGGCATTACCTACTCATAAACATATAAAAAATGGAGCCAAATGTGGCAAGTGACGTTATTTAGATAAAGTTATAATTAGGTTCGTGAGGAGTTTATTAGGAATTTTAGAGCCCTTGCCATTTTGAAAAATTAGGACGGGGAGAATTTATACCAGTAAAAGATGATTGAAGAACTCATGAAGCTCACAAAAACAGTTAAAATTTCAGATCTTGAAAAACAAACTAATAGATCAAGAAAAAAAATATGAAATCATCTTCGCATTGCAATTCAGAGGTCCAGCTGACACTTTATTTTAAAGTGGTTGCTTCTAGATAATGTTGGAATTTCATTTGAAGTTATGCCTACAAAAAATTAATATAACAAGTTTTATTTATTTTTGGAAAGTGTAGCAAAGCACACCGAGTCAGCTTGTTTTAAATTAAAAATAAATGGTATTAAAGAAACCTGAAACTGATTTTCAAATAAACATTTTCAGTTTTTCGGTATATTGTTCAGTATTATTTATATTGTAGTTTAAAAAAAAAACCCAAATTTTATCAAAAATTTTAAATTTGGATCTAGTTAGCAAGAACCAGATTTGATCCCAGATTTTGTTTGTTTTTTTTTTTCATCGATAATTGAAATTCTTGAAATTGTTCAAGAGTTTGGAAGTTAAGTTTATTTAATAAGAGCATAGAAGTTTATTTTTTTAGAAATAGGAGGCTTTCCCAAAAAAAAACCAATTAGCTTCTAAATCAAAGCAATCGAAAGATTCCCTTCAATTTAACCACGGTACAAGAAACGTTCAGATGCCGGAATTTCGATAGCAACTTACTATTTTCTTTAGACCAAGCCCACCGCAAGTTGCTATTTCGGTCGGTATTTTAGATGTTTTGATTGGTTGCGTTTTTATCTACTTACTTATTTTCGCACCCATTGTTGCGATCCAGGTTGGTATTTGTGTTTGTTTATTTTCTGATAGCAACTACTGGCAACGTTGCTACCGGGTTGCTACATAAACGCATTCTGTAACAACCTACTGCTCGAATGCTATTTCTCGAATCAAGTTAGCAACTGTTGGTGCGATGATGGGTTGATAAATATGTTGCTGAATGTACTCGATTCGAGGTTTAGCAACCATTGGTGGGCCTGGTCTTAGTGTACCTTTTCGATTATAATCGAAAACGCTCACTGAAAAAGTTTGTAAGTGGTTATCGAAATACCGGTATTCGAACTTTTCTTATACCGTGGTTGAATTAAAGGGAATCTTTCGATTGCTTTGATTCAGTAGAATTATTCAACCAAGTCTGTTTTTCCTACGGCCCACAGTGTTTTAAAACCCAGAAAAGCTGGCAGAAAGTCGAATTTGGATGTGCTCAAAATCATCTTTCCAAATATTTCATCATGTTCCGACATTTTAAAGCTACATGAAACCATAAAAATGATAATCATGAGTTTACCCGTTTAGGAGTTCTCAATGAAATGCTAGGTAAGATTTGAATATCTTTTGAAAAATTCGTAAAGATTTGCTTACATTGAATGATGAATAAATAACAAAATCCCAAATATATTCTGCTTTGAAATTATTTTTATGTTTTGGTTAGGCAAATTTAACACCTCATAAAAAAGAAATTGTGAGATGAAGTTGATTTTTTTTAAATGAAATTTGAATGCGTCTTATTTCAGAATTTCAAAAAAGCGTAACTAAGTGCTTACACTACTTTGGAAACAAAATCATTTAAAAACTTTGAAATTAATATAAGTCAAAATCTGTTAAGCTTTTTCAGATAACTATCAAATTAAAAAAATCCGAAACGATTGCAATGTGATGAACGAAGACTAAGATTTTGAATATAAAAAACATCCAGTCAAAATTCCCAATGAAACCAAAGTGGTACATCAATTGCTAAATAATGCTTAGTTAAAAGATGACAATTATGTTAAAAAAGAAAACATATTTGTGAAATTTCAAACCATAGTTGAGTGTAATAACAAAATATTTAGAAAAAAAAATATCATCGATTAAAATAATTATATGATGACTCCTACACTTGTTTGATGATCTATATTTGTAAGTCGTAGTAAAAAATAAAAAATTCTAGCTATTTAAACTTCAAAGTTATGAAAACTAAGAGCACTTTTTCTTCGACCAAATATTTGGAAATTAATTTGAGTAAAAAAATTTAAACGTCATATTTAAATTTCTATCAATTAAATAAACAAGACGGACTTCGATTGAAAGGCTAAGGCTTAGATTTTTAATACGAACTCCATGAAAATATATTGATACGTCTATAGGCTACCAAGAATAAGTCATGTCTCCCACCTTCAGTCAAACTTGATCGGATGTCGCTTTGAATCATTATATGAAATTCGTTCGTGTGAAATGATTCACAGAATTCACCTTACTGGGAAACCTGATTATTTGCGTTCTCTGATAGTACCGCTGAGAAACTCGAGAACTATGAACTTTCTTATTCCTCACCATAACACTGCTTACTATAACAATTCTTTATTTGTCAGAGGTATTAGAAAATGGAACAATCTTCCGTATCATGTTAAATCTGCTAATACGAGATCTAGTTTTAAGAGACGTTTGCTGGCGAGGTTCACAAATTAGGATAGTTAGTCTGCATAAATAGTATTAAACCAAGTACGAAAATCGAAGGAACGATTACAATCTAATTGAATTTCAAAGTGTAACAATTTAAAAGATTTGTATCTTAAGATACATGAATTATGAATAAACAAATGAAATGAATAAAAATCTTGTCCTATTGAAGATTTTGTAACCCCGGATGAAGAACAATAGCTTTCATCGAGTTAAATGTTTTTAAATGACTTTTGTAATTTTTTTGATGGTCTTTTTTTATGTTGTCGTAATAAAAATACCATTCAAACTGTTTGAATTTCAAACGTTATTAAAACCGATTGTCTATCAAAAATGAGCTAAAAAAATTTAACTTCTTTCGCCGCTATCAAGTATTTAATGATTTTTTTTTAGGTTTTATTCTTTTGGCTAAAAAAAATTAATAAATGAGGAGGCTGTTATTCCGTAAAATAAAAATAAATGGACTTCGATGGGAAGGATAAGCTATTTCATAAGGAAAGCATAAAGAAAATAATCGAAAAAAACAATAAGGACTTTGATGAGAAGACAAAGATGCTAGTTATTTTAATTGAAAGGACTTCGATGGGAAGGCGAAGATCCAATTATTATTAAAAAAGTTAAAAAAGTTTAAATCATTTTTTGTTGACAGTAGGAGCGGAGGGCATTGTATTATAATGATGCATAAGTTAAAGATTTATGGAAAAGTTTAATAAAAATAATTTATACATAGGAAAGATAAAAAAATAAGAAAAAAGGTTAGTTTTTACTAATCGTGTATTCATCGATGAAAGTGTGATAATCGCTTTGGGGAGTTGGTGATCGATTATAAAGAAAGAAAGAGAAAGAGAGTTCGAAAACAAAATGCAAAAAAGAGCTACGGAAAAATCAGTTTAGTGACGAACTTTCGAGACCATGGACGCCGATTGTTCATTCTCATGAAAAAGTTATGAGAATACGACAGGAATCTTGTTACAAAACATGATAAATATTTTAGGGTTTTTAAACTTCAACCAGAGATTAAAAAACTCCTCATAACTCCACTCTAATTTAACGTTGAAAAAATTCCGAAATTTCTGGATAACAACATATTTCGAAGTTGCCATTTACCATTTTCGGAGAACGATTTCGAAGAGTTGAACAACTTTTTTTTTTTTTTTCAATTTGTCTTCTAAGCAAATGACCTCCCGGAGGTTAAGTTTTCTGAAAAATCCATTAATTAAACATTCTTATCATATTATGAAGCATGAAATAAAGAATCATTCTCAAATCATGATTAAATAACGGTTTCTAAAATATTCTTCTGATTGTTGACCAAATCATAGATTCCTTTGCAGTCCCAAATTTAATTGAAACCTAAAAAATAGTAATAAACTTTTAGGGTACTATTTTAAAGCTATGAGATATGTAAAAAAAAATCAAAATTTAGATCAAAAGTAAAATAAAAAAAATAATAAAACGTGAAACATAAAGTGTCTTTTTTCTCGGGTAAAATTCAAATGAAGTGTTTTGTGTTGAAATAAAAAAATATAGAATAAATGCTTATTTAAGAAAAAAGCCCACTTACCTAAATTTCAAAATTTTTATCAATAAATGCGAAATTGTCAAAAAATTCACATCTAACATAAAATTTATATATTGACGTGTAAATTAATGAAAAATTAAAAAAAAAAGTGATCAGCGCCCGAGCGTTGTCAAGTCAATCTGTTTGGAATTAATTTTACTTTTATTGTTATTTTGAGATGATTTAGATACAATAGCCTTTCTAGGGTGTGAGAGATTTTGCAGCAATCGGTTAGACAATTTAAATACAGGGAACTTTTCACTAATATATTAGAATTTTTCAAGATCCTAGGGGAGATAAGGGCATAATGGCCACCTTAAGGAAAACGTTTATTTAACCATAGAAAACAGCTTTAATATGTGAATTTTATAATTGTTTCGTGTTCGAACACTAAAATAGTCTATTTCCCAATTGTCTGAAACTTGAAAAGGTTGATAAAAACGTTTCAAAATGCATTTTAAAATTTTTTGCCAAAAGCTGAAAACCAGTCACCGTAGGGGCATAATGAGAACCCCTCCTGGGGCAGTATAAGCACCGTTAATCGGGGCACAATAAGCGTTTTCTGGTGGGGAATCTAGCAGCGAATTCAACTCGATGAAGTTAGGTGAGTCGTAGATTCATCAAACAAAGCAATAACACAATAACCTAGGTCTGTTTGTAAAATACAAACATTTCACACACGCTCATACATTATGTTTCTGCTGCTTTGTTTGACGAATGATGCTACTAGCCGTATAATGTAACAACAAAAAAAAAAATCAATCATGAATGGTAAATGGAAAAAAAATCACCTCGAACAGAAATCGAATTTTGATAACTCTCTGACACCTAACTATCGTCAAACTGTAGCTCTATAATTTAGTCGACTACATCAAGTTATTATTGCTATAGGAAGTACGAAACAAATCCTCATAATTTAATTTCAAATACGTACTTATGCCCTTATCTCCCCTACGTTAAAAATAAAGATAAATGAGTTAATAAATAATTTATTTTCAGAGAAATTGTGATTTTAGTAAGTTCCAGAGCCAAAAATGTTGAAAACAGACTTTTTGCCAGGATTTTAAAGAATTGGACCACTGTGCGGCCCTTCTATTATAGGTGATAGTTAAAGTTGATTGAATAATGTTATCCAATTTTATTTATTCATTTAATTGTTGATAAAAGACACTAAATACACTAAATACACATTTTTAACCCTGACGTAAGCCAACTGAGCTTAGTTTGCCAGAAATATTATGATTAGAATCCGAAAACTGTTACGATGCACAAAATTTAATAAAACAGTGGATTTCGAGCCGTTCTGGTGCCTGCTTGAAGGCTCTCAAGGTAATCACTAGTTTACAACATTACACCAACACAACACCAGATTTTTAGTTTCCAAGAAGTACATGGTGACAACGGTTTTCTCATCAAGAAATCGTAAATCCATTCAGAAATTCCCCGATGAATCAGTATAATGCTCTCTACGACAGTGTAACCTAATAGTGACCAACAAATCATCATCGTTTATCGCTATGGCCACTTCAAGTATAAGGATTATCTTCCAGTTAACTTCTTTAACCTACTTGACTATTTCAAGTACCTTTCCGAAACGTCATTGAAATATGAAGCACCGTGCTTTATCAGTTATGTTCGATTTTCATTTATAAACCTCAACTGCAGCGTGTTGAGTATATTCAGTCTTTCACTCTCGAACTAGAAACTAATCTATCAAAATGAAAGGTGAGATTTTTTAAACAAATTGATATTTAAACTGTACATTTTAATGGAGTGTTTTGTTTCTTTTTAACAGTTAAAATCAGTATCCTGGTTGTGGTTGCCCTTCTCTCCAGCGCAGTGCTGGCAAAAGACGAGAGATGTCCCCCAACCAACGAGCCAGGTCAAAACATCCACTACGCTCATCCGACCGATTGTCACAAATATCTCACCTGCAACTGGGGAGAACTGGTTGAGCAACAGTGCACTCCGGGTTTGTTGTGGAACGATAATGCTAAGTACTGCGACTATCCCGAAAATGTGAACTGCAACGACCAATCTGGATCAACCTCCGTTCCTTCGACGAGTTCGAGTCCTGTCCCAAGTTCGACTGTAGAAGTCACTTCAACAACCTCAGCTCAATCTTCTACAACTGTACCAGAGAAGAAATGTCCGGAGCAATTCGATCCCGATCATCAGGTGTTTCTTGAGCACGAAGACTGTGACAAATTCTACATTTGCACCTGGAATGGACAAGCCGTCGAAAAAGTGTGCCCATCGGGACTTCACTGGAATCAACTGTTCAACATTTGTGACTGGCCCGTGAACGTCGGTTGTTCTTCTAGCCCTTCGGTATCTCCGTCGACGCCATCTTTCCCAAGCACCACTCCAGCATCGACAAGTAGTGCAGCTCCCTCAGAGGGTGATTGTCCACTAATCTACGATCCATACCATCAGGTGTACTTCCCTCATCCAGATTGTACCAAGTACTACATTTGCACTTTCGAGGGCAACAAACTGGAGCAAAACTGTCCTGCAACTTTGCATTGGAGCCAATCGAACGGATACTGCGATCACCCGGAGCTGGCACAATGTGTTCCCGGTGTAATGGCTGTGGAGATAACAGATGCAACCACCGAAAAACCAAAGCAGTGCCCACTGAATTCAGTGCCTCAGGACCCACCAGTGTATCTTCCCCATGAGAATGACTGCGCCAAGTACTACGTCTGCGATCATGGCGTGCCTGTTGAAATGAACTGTCCGGCTCCGTTGCTCTGGAATGCCCCCAAAGACGTTTGTGATTCTCCCAACGAGGTCGTTTGCTAAGAGTGAGCTTAAGTCGTCATTCAGTTGGCACTTGATGTGTATTAAATCTCAAAACTGAGTCAAGAGTTGTCTTGCGAAGATGGATAATGGATGTGTTAACAAACGATTAGAAGAAAAATTAATAATTGAAAATAAAAATTGATTAATAAATTGTTACTTTTTTCAATTAAGCTCCCACTCATTACGAAATGATCTCATATATTTTCAAAGGCCTAAAAGACTACTTTTTCCTAGTTTTCCATTCGTCTATAACAATGAGATTATTGGTATGCTATGCTAGACTTGGTCGATTTGGGGTTATTTTTGTGTTTCTGGAACCCTGTAGTCTTAAATGCTTCGGCTTGTTTCAAAACTCATCCATAATTTTTTGCAGATTTTTTAAGTAACATTCACATTTGAAAATTTTAATTTTAAGGTTTGGTTGGGAAAATTGAAAAATTTTTAACTGAAAAATCAACATCTTTTTTGTTTCTTCTGAGGAACCTAGCCTGCTCAATGTCATTGCAAGTCTGTAAATTCTTTAAAGGAGATTTTCCGCTGAACAACTTGGTCCGAGACTGTAACATTGTATCTTATTTGGCAAATCAGTTATTAGCTGATTTACAGGGGTATGTCTTTTGGCATAAAAAATCAATAAATTCCATTGACATCTCTGCTGGTGTTTCGCGAAGTATTGCACGTAAATTTGTCATGCAATACCTCGCTAGGCACCCAGCAGTGATGTCAATTGAATTTATTGTTTTTCAATGCCAAAAATCATGCCCCCATTCGACAATAATTTACTTTTTTGGATTATTATACACGAAATTATGATTTAGGACAAAGTTGTTCAGTAGAAAATTTACTTTGGAGAATTTACAGATAGATACAAAGTCAATGGGCTTGGTTCCACAAAAGAATCATAATTGATGTTGTTTTTTTAGTACAAAATTTTCCCATACAAACCTAAAAGTTTAAATTTACTCATCTAAACGTTACTTAAAAATTCTGCAAAAAATCATGGATGCCAAATAACATGTTGAGCCAAAACGAAGATTTTTAGACCCTTAGATTGAAGAAATTTAGATGATCCAAAATTGAAACCAAAAGTTTCTTAAACCTCCTCCCCACCATCTGTTTTAGGCTAACGTTACCTTTTCTCTAAATTAATTTTTTACTTACTTTAAAACTTTCATGGTTGGAGATTTGAAGCTGAATTCTCTTTTTCAAAGCTGAATGTATTACCTTTGTATAATGGGTGAATCTGAGAGTACTAATATGCTAACGTCAATTTGAAAAGATTATGAAATTTCCGAGAATACTCTTCTTGTATTTAGTAAGCCTATTACTGAATGATAAACATACGAAAAGAATACAGAATTGTAACCAGCAAGATTTCACGTGATTATAACAATCAATATATGTTTTTGTTTTTCGTTTTGAGTTTTTTTTTAAAGAGATAAACCTCCGTAATTTTTGTTTGTTACTTTAGGGGGGTCTAACACTTTCACTTTTTTTTTCACACTTATAGTAAAACATTTCGAGAATGTTGTGTCAAATTTTCAAGTCAATTGAAGTAAAACTGTAGAAATTATAGGCCTTTATCTCCTCCTATCTAATACTGCAAGAAAGCAACAGCAGAAACTTCAAACGCGTTTTTCTCGAAAGCACATTTTTAAAATCCGTGGACATCGTCATTTGAAAACTACTTATCCGATTCTTTTCAAATTTGGAACATATTTTCTATTCATATTTCTATTCATATAAAATACCAGACCCCAACGTTTTTAATTTTTTTTTTACTTTGGGGACATTTTACAGATAAAAAATGGCGGATTTTTTCGTGAAAAATCATAGTTTTTACTTCAAACAGCCACAAAAATTTCATAAAATTTTTTTTAAGTTAAATAAAAACGTTAGGGTCCAGAAAAACATCTATTGAAAATATTTTGCTCTGATTTTTTGACTTCAGATGATTCTGAGCTGAGATACAGTGTCCACCGCAAATCCTGTTTTCTAAAAGGCATCCTCGAAAGTGCTCCGTCACCGGCTCATTTTTCAATATTTTTCTACGAAAAAATTACTAAATGTTCTTTTGATAATGCTTTGTATAATGCAAAAAAATTTGAATACATTTGTTTGAACGATAGTCTAAAAAAATCGTGAAAATGGTGTATTTTTTACCCGTTAGACCCTACCCTCCCTTAATTTATTGGCCATATCGATAAAAAGTGATATCCTATTTAGTAAGAACATCGTACTAATTTCTACCCGCTCATTTTCACCTTCTCTCATTTCTTCTATTTAACTCGCTATCCATCTCTGAAATGATGATATTGATATTTGTCAATTTATGATCGAAAAAACGCAATTTTTATGAGAATTTTTTTTTTCATCGATGGTTTAAAACTCGATGATAATGTTTAAAAATCTTATTTTTAATAAACCTTAAATCCTCATTTAACTCACAAATTTCAAGTGATTATTTATTAAAATCCGTTAAAAACTGAAGAAGTTATCATTTATTCACTACAGCAGAAATATTTGAATTTTTAAATAATTTAACGAGCTGCACTGTACAGTAGACCCTAATAACTCTGATGTAAACAGTTATTTGTTAAACTTTTTTTTCCAAAAGCTAAACATAACTGTTGGAGAAAAGCAAATTCAAACTCTAAAATTTCCAACTGAATTTGATAAATAACCATACGAAATCTTTGTTTTAAATTAAAATGTTTGGTCAAGAGAAAATAAAATGTTTTAAATGTTACCATCGAGTCTAAAACCGTTGATGAAAACAAAATTTCCCTAAAAACGGTTCTTTTAACGGTACTTTCGATCATAAATTCACAAATATCACCAATACAGTTAATCATACATACACAGAAATGAAGTTCAGGTTACCGCTTGAAAATTTATTCATTATCAATATGCAAAAAAATAAATTTCAATTTGATGATAGGCTGTTTAAGATGTTTAGATCGTAACATAACTATTTTTTTTTATTTTTTCCAAAACTTAATTTTTGAAGCATTTGTCAAAAACTGTTGTTCTGAATTTTTTTTAAATTTCTTTATCGAATTCAGCTTATGATTTTACATCAGAAATATTAGTGAATTAATAGGGTTCACGATTTTATGTAACTTTTGTAAACTAGTGTAATTTGGTATAAATAAATACGTTCAATTGTAGGTGTTAATACTTGCACTTTAATGAGACTTTGAACAAAATTTCTTCGACGAAATCTTTAGTTTTAATATGACAAATGTTTTTTTTAATTTTATTTATGTTTTTTTTGTTCAAGTTGATGAAGCGATTAATTATTTATTGGCACACATTCAAGAAAGACAAGCTTATCAAATTAGTAGAATATTTTTGAAAAATTTAATACGTAAAAAATTTTTTTTACGAATTAGTGTTTAAATTTATCTTTTGGGCTCCATCGGGCAAAATTTCTCGTAAACTCGGGCCAAATTCGGGTAGTTTTGAACTACAGTAGTTTCTCGATTTTATCACTATTCGATTTTATCAATACTCGCCAAATTCACGCTCGAATTTATCATGGTTATTGTTTCGATTTTATCACACTCTTTAAAAAATCATTCAGAAACCATTTCCAGGACCTTTATTTTCTTTCAAAAGCGTATAGCGTCTTTGTTTATGATATTTTTTATGGTTTATGTTATAGTATATATGTATCCAATAATATGAAAATACCATTGAACTGCTTATTTTATCTGTATAGTGTTTAAAATCGTCATTTGGATTTTAAAAACGCTTGTAATAATCGACACAAGTATTTTAACGTTACGCTGATGCTAGTGTTGTTACTTGTGTTGGTTAGTCGCATTAAAAATTCAGCTTTTTTGGTTTTGCGAATCGTATAAAAATGTCGGTGAATTTAAGCGTTTTTGAAAAGAGATAGGTGTCTCTGATTTCTTTGTTGAACTGGTTTATTTTAAAGGGTGGCGTGCGTAATCCTTATTGGATAGCCTTACGTATTGTCTGAATGGATAATTTTGGAAGACCAAAATGAAATTCTGCTAGCTTTGTCTGAAAATATGACTAAAATTTCTGTTTTTCTACAAATAAAGACAAAAGATTTTCTGCCCATGAAGCAAATTTCGAGAAACACACTGTAAAAGTCTAAGTTGAGCAAATTTTAAAATATTGTTCGAATAAATATACTTTTTAGTTCATCAAAGGTGTTAAGATTAAAATATTAGAATTTGAAATTAGCAGAAAAAAAATTTTTTGATTCTAATTTCTTTGAACTTTTTTTCAAAGTCGAAATAAGAGATAACGACTGTTAAATTTCCATCAACACGAAAAAATATCACTTTAATTAGATGTAGACTATCAAATTGATATACAACATGGTTTTAATTCAGGAAAAAACCAAAAAATTTGTCTTTAGAGAAGAATAATTTTAACTGAAAACGATCTTTTTTGTTTAGTAATTTTGGTAATTACGCCTTATGATCAAAATTTATTGATACAAAATGTTTCCACAACTGAAAACATTATAAATTATTGATTAAAGACAGTAAAAATACTTTTTTCTACTTCTATTTTTAGTTTCGCCAAATTCACGGTTTCGCCATATTCACGGTGAAATTTTTTTGACCGTGATAAAATCGAAAAACTACTGTATATCTGGGCACCCTAGCCTAGGGATACCATACGTACTCTTTTAAGAGTACATGTACTCTTTTTCGATCGAAAATTGAGCGTACTCTTCTTTTTGTGTAATTTTACGATATGTACTCTTTTTTTATTGGTGAAAGGAATTAAATAAAATTTTTACATAAAAACAAATTTATTTCTTCCGATACATAAAGATTGGATTCCTATGAAATCAATAGATCCAACTTTTTATGCATTCGTTGCACAACACTTCAGTTTTGCTCCTTTTGGAGGATGGCTACCAATAGAAGAAATCACGAATACATTCACGATTTCAAACGGGATTTTTCGTTCAAAATTAGCGCCTTCGAGTATGCAATGAACTCCTGGACGGTAGACAATATGCATAACTACAATTTGCTTAAAAGTATAGTGCACAAATCAAAAGCGCATGAATCGGCAATAATGTTTTAAAGAATAAAATAACGGCTCTATGGAAAACTCTTTTAAAAATGCAGTTTTTTATCAAACTTTGAGTAATCCAATTTAAAAAACTGTGTATTTGTCATATAAGTCACATATCTTGCAACAAATTGGCGATATTTGAATGACCTCAAACATCATGGTTTTTGAATAGATGGTGTTAGTCTTTATAATTTTGAAAATTTTTCTCAATGTACTCTTTTTGGCGTTGCAGGATATGGTAACCCTACCCTAGCCAGACCTACAGTGAGTTACAAAAGTTAGTAACCAAGAACAATTTTCACCATTATTTTGCTCTTGTGCCTTGTAATGTGGTCTTGCGGCTTTGTGGCCTTGTGCCTTGTAAACTGTACTGACTAATATTATTTTGGTTCCTTAAAACTACCATGAAGTAATTTTTTGAAAAAAATTGACTGCAGTGTCGGACCCATTTTGTTTTTTATCAACAGAACTTTAGGGGCCACCATAAGTAAAACAGCAACAATTATTAAGTCAGGCAGATCTCTCAGACCTTTTTAAAATTTTTTTTTTACAGTTTCCTAGAAATCCTGAAAATTTATATTTTTCAGAGGATTCTCTAAATATGCTCCATGAAGTTCAAACTTGATTGAAGGAGGTGATTTGAAGGTGTTTGAGGCGTTTAGGGATATTATACAGTATTTGCTCTCTCACGAATTGAGCGAGTTTCTCAGGTTCAATATCGTATTAGAAGGAGCTATGCTTTGGCAGGCCCAATTCCTTCACGAAAAGAACAGATTATGTTATTAAAATGGTCGAAAAATCCATTTCAAACATTGTCAAACATAGTCAAACAAGGTCAATAGGCCATTTTCGCATTATATTATTATAACCTTTTGAGGCGAAGGCGAATATTGTTTTTTTTTAATTTGCTTAGAGGTTTTTCTCACAATGTTTGCATACTTTCTGATGCATAGGTTATTTCTAACTTTAAACATAGGAAACTCGTTAAAGATTGTTTTTTAAATCATTTGAATGAGCCCTGGTATCTGCTATAGTTTATGTTTAACATTTTCTTTTGGGATAAGGGATGTTATAAGCGCCTGAGAGACCTTTAGGATATAAAACATTAAATTGTCCAACTCAACGATGCTCCAAATGTATTGTTCGACCATTCTATAACATGACGTGCAATTTTTCGTGATGACATTGGGTCTACCTTTCCTTCTAATATGGTATTGAAGCCAAAGAAATGTCTTATTTTTTATAGAGTAAATACTTACTGTGTAATATCCCTTAACGCCTCAAGATACCTCCAAATCGTCTAGTTTGAACTTCAAGGAGCATTTAAGAGGTATTTCAGGAATCTTCTGGTCGACATAAACTTTCACGATCAGTGGGGAACTGGAAAAAAAAAGCATTTAAGGATATCTGAAAGATCTCTCCATAGGAGTAGGTGATTTTTTTTTGTTTTTGTTTCGATTATAGTCGTTTTACCATCTTTATGGCATTCGCGACTTTATCAACGTTACAGTTGGCGGATCGTTATTGAAAAACTTATCCGGTACAACTGTGTTCGATGTTTACTCTTGGGCTCGAACTCGCGGACATCGGCTCAGGAGACAACAGACTTGCCAACTGAGCTATATCACAAGCCCAGGAGTAGGTGATGACTTTTGCTTATCGTACGTGTTTTTCTTTCCGTCTGCAAAATTTAAAATGAAATATTAATTTCAAAACGTAAACAAATGAGAATTGCCTAGAAATGGCATATCGTGAAAGCTGGAAGGAAGTGCAGAAGTAGTGCTTGTGTGAGGCAAGTCTGTTGTCTCCTGAGCCGATGTCCGCGATTTCGAGCCCAAGAGTCAACATCGAACACAGTTGTACCAGATAAGTTGATAAAGTCGCGAATACCATAAAGATGGTAAAACAACTATAATCGAAACAAAAAAAAGTGCAGAAGTGTCCGCCGGAAATTCCGAAAATCTAGAGAGGAAAATTGTTATTTCACAAAAAGGATTGAAAGCCGGTAGCTGCAGAAACGGAGTGTTTTCACATTGATTTTAAATTGTATACGGGTATCGAAGTCTGGGGTTGTTAGGGGAAGCGCTTATTGTGACCAGCGATGGAAACGAAATTATTTTGATTCGATCAACGCAACGTCGCAACGTCGCAAGATCTCGGTATGTTACAAACCAAGAGCGAACTCAATCCCGTCGGCAGCTGAATCGAGTTGGCATGATGATGGTTGAATACCAACATGCAACATTTTGGGAGTGATGCAGCTCCGAGAAGGATGCTACTCTCTATGCTCGGACTTGAATAAATTCCTACGTACGCGTCGCTCGCGTAGAGTGAGTGTCACTCTTGCACACGATTGAACCCGATCGCAAGTTGTAACACACCGTGATCGGGGAAAATCGAGACTTGTACACTTTGGGATTTACATCTTGCTGCAACCACTCCCAAAGTTCGGCACTTGTTGGTTAGGTAGGATGGCAAGGATTTGTTTTGCTCTCGAGTTACCCAACCGCCCCGTGTATGGATAGATTCAAAAAAAAACATACGCACGGGCGTTGTTCTATGAGAAATTTGTTTGGTACTTTTTAAATCTTCCCATGCCGTTTGCAAAGTTTCCGTTAAAACTGATGTCGTCTTTAATTTTATTCGTAGTTTGTAGTCGTTCCACTTGCCATAGAATGTGTTGAATTTTGACCACTATTTCAGAAAATTTGGTTAAAAAAAAATTCAGACAAAAACATCCATTCATTGCTTTGCTTCACTGTATCTCATTTAATTTAATATTTTGTCTATTTTATTGGTTTTACCAAGTTTGCCGATGTTGTGATTTTTTTAAATTTTTCCAATCTTATATATAAAAATGGAGGCGTTTTCTTTCATCAAGTATGAGTGGTCGGTCGGAATGAAGTGAAATTTGGTATCCGAGGGTTTTTGGGGTCAGAGTTGGTTTGTATAATAGTTTCAAGAATCTCACTTGTTATGGAAGGGAGGTCCCCATACTAAATTATCTCTTCTTCACATCTTCTTATATAAAAATGGAGGCGTTTTCTTTGTAACACCATCACGTATAAACTGTCGGTCGGAATTAAGTAAAATTTGGTATCCGAGGGCAGGCCCGTGCGAAGGACCCGCTCATGGGGGGGGGGGGGGGGTTTTCAAAATTCAAAATCAAGATTTTCAAAGTTTTGAATCAGTGCTCTGTCCGGCATATGAATAATAGAAAAAACAATCATCAATTTAACCCAGATTTAAAAAGAAACTAAATCTGAATTCTAATATAAATTTCAGATAAGATAAGAATTTAATAAAGATTTAAAAGGGTTCAACAAAACTAAAAAAAACTTTTGTTTATTAATCGTTTTAATTAACATTCCTTTCCTTCATTTTCAATTGATGGATTGATTGAAAAATTTCGCTATAATATTTTAAATTCGAAGAAATATTTAATCACTATTTGAATTGTGTAATCTTGATAAGGAAAAAAAAACCATTTCGAACTTTAGAGATTTTATTCGAAACACACACATACCTACTTGATGATTAAATTTAATTTAATACAAAGAAGAATATCAATTATATTTCAAGAGTACCAGTGATCAAAATCAAAGAAAACATCATTTTTTATTTCGTTCAGTTATCAACCTAAAAGACTGAAATAGCTTGTTGCATTTCTGAAGTTAACAATATTACTTCAAATATTTAAAGAAAACTAAGTTTTCTTTTTAAAAAATTAGATTTTTAGGCCTATTATGTTTTCAGAAAACAAAAATTCAGACTTGAAAAACAATTAGAAAATTATTTAAATTATATTAAAAGAAATTAAAAATGTTTGACTTAAGTAAAAAAAACTTTAAAATTTGATGATTTATAAAAACATAATAAGACGTTAAAAAAGATACGTTTCTAGTATCGATGATATGAAGTTTATAAGTTTAAACATGAAGCAGTTTTAAGTGAAATCATTCATTTATAACTTATGAAACTGAAAAAAATGATTCCTTATTTGCTTATAACATTTAATTTATTTAGGAATAATAATGTTGATGATGATGATAATGCATGATCTAAAAAAGTTAAATTCTACAGTTTTAAAACTTGGAATATGTATATCATTACAAGCATGTCCGACTCTAGTAAAGAAATTAAAAAAAGAAGATATTATTGAATTTTACCAATTTGTTTAAATCTGCATTTGTTTTTCGCCTACAAATATCTTAAATTAAATTTTATTTAAATGGAGTAACGTGAACAAGTAGAAAACTGCTATAGCTGTTTTCGCAGAAACCAAAAAAAGTTGCGATCTAGAAAAGTGGATAATTGATTTATTTTTATTTTATTTTTATGTTTCACAGATTTGCCAAAAAAATCTAAAAAGAAATTCTTAAATGATTTTCACCTATTGTGATAAAAGTGATTTAAAAAACAAAGCTGTTAGATAAAAATCTAATCGCATATTTGGATTTTTGGCACCCACATTGTATAAAATCATCTCTTCAATTATTTGCGCCTGGGAAAAATGTAAAATTTGAGGCCTTGAGTAATTTGTCAAAAACTTTTTGGATATGGAGTTTGGGATTCAAAAGAATGAGAAACACAAAATACAATTGAGGCTGAAATTGGTTTCTTGGGGAATATTTCATATCAGCATAAAATTTGGAATGACATTTACCTTTTTTTTTACAATCAAAGTGGTTAGTTATAAAGCCATCGAAAATACGATTTTGACTATCGTGCGTGTTCAACACCTTTCACATGGTTACCAACTTGTGATGTGTAAAATTAGTATTCTATGAATGAATTTTGAAGTTCAAATAGATGGTTTCAAATGTTAAACTTAGTTAGTTACACTTCGTAGTAAAAACCCATTTTAAACACGAGTTAGGGTTTTTGTGAGTAAATATTTGAGTTTCAATACAAAAGGTATTAACTGAATTGCAAATCGAAGTCTAAAATTGATTAGTTTCAATTTGTGAACGTCATATAGAGCCGTAAAACGAAATGTCTTAGGCCTTGAGAATGATTTATGACGAAATTCCGGAGGCGAACCGAATTTCTGACATATTTGTCAACACTAATTTTCAAACACCTTTTGTGATCAAGTTATTTCCGGTAAATTTATTTCTTGTACTGAAAATTTTACTTGGCAAAAATCTCCATGGGGGGGGGGGGGGGGGGGGGTTAAACTTGGCAAAATTATCCAAATTTAAGCAAAAGAAATCGTAACGTCACAATGCGCTACTTTTTCCACTTTTCTGTTTTTTAACAAAACCGCATTTTTCTGCTCTTCTCTCCGATCAAATTTTAATGAAAATTTCAGTATCGATCAGTATCGATTCATTACAATCAACGAATCTCTGTAGTATCCCAAGACCCCATTTCGATAAGGGTTATGGTAAAAAAAGATATTGTGTTAAAAAATTAGCTTCTGGTGGGTTAATTACAAAAAAAAATATATAAATGATCGTTAATCGATGCTCATATACCAATTTAAAAGCTTAATGACTGTTTTATGATAACTCTAATCGAAATGCGTTCTTCAGATGAAATATTGTCATAATTAAAGCTTAAAACATTCAAGTTAAAAGACAAATCGGTTGATAAAGTTCATATTTATTGGTGAAAAACTGTTTTTTTTGTTCTTCCCGAACAAAATCCACGTAATTCTATACAAACTTCAGGTTTCCATAATATACTCTGGCCCTAATTTTGAATGGAACCTTGTGCTAGTGCCTTCATTTTAAAGTTTTGTTATACCCTCAAAAGTCTCTCCGTGGGATTTAGTGTGAATACGGGGCTCGATTTGGATTTTCTAGTAATATTCTTTGAGTTTGAAGTTTCAATAATGGACAGTTAAACAAAAACAATTTTATGAGAAATTTATTTTCCATCAAAGTCTTATGAATTTGTTCGAAGGAAAAAAATGTATCTATAAAATTTACCATGTATAAAGATTTTTGAATTTTGTTTGCATTTAATCCATGGATACTTAGTTATTTTGTTTGAACATAATGTAAGCAAGTAATAGAAGCTATTAGCGCGGTTTTTCATTCATGATCTTTTTGCAAGATTTTTATTCAAGCCACAGATAACTATCTGCAGTCACAACGCTTAAAAATACATACCTTTATCACCGGTTCTAGAACGTGAAGTTGCTGTGGTTATTCTTAATCTAATATCATGTTTAAAAAAATGTCCTTTTACAATCATTTTGCAATTTTTTTATATACCTAGTTTTTTGACAAAGTTTTGTTTGAAATAAAAAGTAATTTTTGAAATCAGTTAATTTTCATACTAAAGTTCTTAAATTTCAACGACAACAAACTCAATTCTAAAAAAAAGGTAACTATTTTATAATGGAAAATGAAGCTCAAGAAACAGCCATTCTAATGCTGTACAAATTATTTTTTAATAATGAAAAATAAAAATCGGTTCTCGGCGCTTGGAATGGGTCATATGTTTACCTGTTGCTATGGTCATAAAACAGAAACTGTCCCACCCCCTTCCCACCCACAATCGGAGGGATTTTTTTTCAACAGTACAGCAATAACACTCCATGTCGCTATCTTTCTACATAATTGCGAACGAATCGAATCCAACGACTAACGAACGAACGACCAAGCAACATACAACAGAGCAGGATCATTCAAAAAATCATGATTATGAACACCATGATTCGATCCGATCGCAAGTTGTAACACACCGTGATCGGGGAGATTCGGGAGTTGTATCCTTCGAGATTCGTAGCTTGTTGTAACCACGCACAACAAGCCTTATAGAAGATATGGGATAGCGTTGCGAGTGCACGCAACAGGATTTTTTCTGTTCTTGCATCTTCGAATCTCTGGTCACTCGTCGCTCTCTGAAATCTCTCCATGCAACATAAGCAGAACACAGGCAGCGTAGTCACATTTAAATCTGTATTTTCGAGCCAAAAAATCTTTTTAATCTGTATAAAATCTTAAAAATCTGTATTGAAATCTGTATCAAAAATTTTCATTCCAGATACTTACGCTGAACTATGGTGACCTTTTTATAATGCGTAGTGCACTCATTTGGACTACGCTGCTCATTACTGCGGGCTGCTATTTGTGCGACATGTCAAACCATAGTGTTTAACCTGATATTTTGAAAACGCGAACCGTTTTTGGTTTAACTTTGTCCGATTAACTGTAACGGACAAAATATATGTCCGCTATGTGTGAAAATTAAGGTCCCGCAAAATTTTAGGTCTATGTATTCCATTAAATATATCGATCTGTGTGCTTCTGGGCTTTAACAATCAGTTGGGATTTGAACATTGTGTCAATAGTCTTTACCATTAAAAGTTACATTTCCTAAAATGCAATGACCAATTTTGGTATATGATTCTTAAACACAGGTCTTAAAACTTTCTTCAATTTTTTGCATGTTGTTTTGCATTGTAACGGTCCCGAACTCTGATATGGAAGTTTTGTCTTATTTGCAAGCGTAATAATTGATGGATGATTGAATCGATTGAATCATCAAAGTAGATTATTATTGATTAACTCGAAGTATAATCAAAATATCTTGGAAAATCTCTGATTTCCTGAAAATCTGTATAAAATCTGTATAAATTTCCAATTATCTGTAATCTGTATATACAGATTCTGTATTACAAAATGTCCAAAAAATCTGTATATTTACAGAAAATCTGTATATGTGGTAACGCTGAACACAGGGCGTCGTCTGCCAGTAGCAATTGGAACGAGTCCGAATGTTGGTCGTTCGCTGCTCACAATCATTTGAGGCGATTTTTTTCCATCGCTGATTGTGACATGATAGCTAGCGTGGCTCAGTTGAACAAGATCCACAGTTCTACTTCATGATTGACGGAGGCCATCATTTTTGTTTAGAGGTCAATTGAACGGTGCTTGGAATTAGCAGCTCATTCGCACTGCACAAAACCGATACTCTCTCTTTAAACGTCAATTACGACGCTTACCACGTCCTGTTTTTTCCTCCTTAAATTTCTGCTACTTTTCGGTCCAATATTTCTCTTTTAACAGTGAATTTAACGAATTCAGCTGAATTCAGCTGTTTCGAAATTAACGAAACTTTATTATTTTTATGCCACTAAAAAGCGTACAAAATAGAATGTTTGCTGGCAATATTTGACAATACCGAAGTAAAACCATCATGAGATAGAACTTAAAATATTATCGGTAAGTTAAGATCGTTGATTTTAAAAGTTCTTTTTCAAGCCTTCAAAAAGATCGAAAACCAAAGTTTTTTGTTTTGAAAATTGTTGTTTTCCCACAGGAGCGTAGGCTTGGCATATAATTATATTTTGAATAAAACAACCAGCAAATATAAATTTTAATATGCTAGAGACCTAATCTTTCGCTTATTGAAAATTTAAAATTCTGGTATGAGACTTGACTTCCCTGATGACCCTTAACCCTAGTTGCCAATCTTATTTATTCTTTACTCCAATGCTTGATTTGAACTTTGTTAACATTTTTGACAGTTTTGCATACTACTCAAACACAGAATTTTTTGAATAATCAACGGTTTTGTCAGCTATCAATTTTATAACGATTGATTTTGAAGGAAACTGTGCAAATTTTCTTTCTTTTTCTCTTTTATTGTAAAAACTACAAAAACGCGTGAATTTTAAATTTTAAAAAATAAGTCAAATAGTACTTTTCATAGGCTGCAAAATGCTTTCAAAATTATGAATGTCCGATTACTAGTTCATGAGCTATCACCAAAATAAAGTGTTCCAATTCAAGAAGAATTTAACTTTATGTGTCTAAAATCCAACTCCAAGTGTTACTCTGAGGTGGTCTAGTGGACAAGCTGAAGCGATTCTGGTATTGAATTGCCGGGTGTACCGGGTTCAATTCCCGGTATCGGAGAGAAAACTTTGCGTGTAAAATCCCATAAGTTGCCAACAGGTACACACTATTATTTTTTTGGTGTAAATTTATGTCAAATTGGATGCATAATTGCAAATTGCAAATTGACATAAAATTACACAAGAGAAAACAGAAACGCTTGAAGCTATAAATTCTAAGACATGAATTGTACGACATATTCGACACAATATTAACCTTCCCATGCCGTTCGGGTCAATATGAACCGAAGCGCACATTTAAAATCTCTTTATCATCATTCCAATATACTGAAGAACTTGGAATTTTGACAGACCTAGTATGTTCTATGAAAAAAATGATCAAATTAACGTCAAAAAATTGAAATTTGAGTTTTGAAAATCGGTTCATTGGGAAATGAAATACAGCTAAGCAAAGCAAAAATTGGATATCGTTTTTTAAAAGTTAGATTTTTTTCTACCGGAAGATCTGAGATAGCGGTCAAAACTTTCATTGGACCCCAACATATCTATACACTGTCGGATACATGGATTCTTGGCGATTTCAAATATCAATGAAACACTTAAATACAGACTTAATTTTAAAATTTTGAGTAATAAGAACAAATTACCTACACAATGAATACAATATCATCGAAATCGGTTAACATTTACAGCCAGGAAAACGAAATCAAACTACAACTAAAATTTCCCCGAAACGGATATTTTGCGAACGGCATGGGAAGGTTAAATCATCAACGATGTAAATTTATGTGAAATTGGACGCACAATAATGAAGCATCGTTTTTGACCTAAAATTAGATTTTCTTGGAAATTACATTGCGTAGAGTAAATTTCGGATTAATAATATTTCTGAGACATACATTTTCGGGGGTAAAAGTTTTAGTTTATTTTGATATTCTACCAAACTGCCGCTGCCGTCAAGACTGTCCCATATGTGGCTTTTTTTTTGTTAGTTGATTATTTGATTTCCTCTATCTGCGCTACATTAGTCACTTGACTGGTCACTTTATTGACAAAAATAAGTTTGAAATTATGTTAATGGCGTATCTAGATAAAGATAACGAGAGAGAGTTGATTGTAAGAATTGAGTAGGTCTCAAATAAAATAAAATAAATAATAACGATCCATGAATTTAACAACCTGTACTTTCATCTTCTCGAAAGTTTCGCGAACAATGATCTTTTTAAGAAACACTATCAGTACAAATTAAATTAAGGCTAAATCAGAAGCAGAATATGGCTTAGGCCGATGACATAGTGAGTGCGATGCGATGCGTACCGGCAAATGCGATCCAATGCAGCGAACCACATTTCATGAAAATGTATGTGAATCGCTTGAACCTCACATACTCAACGCGAGACAGATGTCACTTTGTTTCGCCGCTCGAGTTCGCATTGGCCGTGTTCACTTATTCGCATCGCGTCGCTCTTGAGAGACATAGTGCACTATGTCATCGGCCTTACGCGTGAGCTACTAGGTAGCCCAATCAGCAAGCAACAGACGACAAAAACTAAAACAAATAAGGCTTTGAAGCTGATTTTTTGTTCTATGTTTTACAAAGAACAATTAAATGAGCCTCATATAAAATTTAAAAAAAATCAAGTTGAAGGAATTCACCCATTAGGCTAAACTAAGCTTGTAAAAATTTTGTAAATTGTTATTTTTGACATCTCTATATAAAAAAACTTTATTTTATCTAGTCTAACTTTCGTAATTTCAATGAATGCTTGTAATCAATATTATTCTTATCATCCTGTATCTGCGATGAAATGCCTTTGAACAGCATATTATTTGGTGCAGGATTCATCACAATTGTAAACATGTAAGACAGATACGATATTTGACCAATTGTATAACACGAATAAACAAGCAAATAAAAGGGTGTCAGATATTCATTTCGAGAAAACGTGCTTTTCCATTACCCTTACATTTGGCTTATATTGATTTTTTTAAATTTAATTGAAAAAAATATGGGAAAAATTGTTCTGAAATTTGCACATAACACTGGATAAAATATGAAAAATTGTTCGGCATACCGAAATCAAAACTGATCCTTTTGGCACTGATCCAGGAAGGCCATTCTACACATTCTATTCATGAATCTTAAACGCCTTTATGTATACAACGTATTTGTGGAAAATGTGGATGATGAATTGACATTGACTTTCCTACTTTGAACACAAAATATCGTGCCTACACAAGGGCATTTAAATTTGTTTGAAGCATCTAATCTGTCAGCTGGTAAAACAAGATCTGCCTATCCAAATATGATTTTATAAATTATATAAAATTTGATATAAAAGTGTTGTTGAGCTTATCTGTGCGCGATAAGCCAGGCAATAAACGATACAGAAACACCAAACCTCTTAATCAATCATCTATCTGGATTCTCGGTACTCCTCGGCTGTTACTGGTCCACGTTTTTTGTCTTTGATTACATCTTCTTTGACCGACGGTGTAACCGTGACGGCCGGTAGCCTGCGCTTTCGCAGGTCCCAGTAGTGAAGAAGACAACGCTGTGCACGAATTTGCTTTAGCCGCTCAACGTAGCTTGGAGTCGACCATCGAAGAAGTCACCTACGAACAATTGCCATCGATGATGCCATTCTGTCTGTTCAGGAACCAATCGGGGATCCTGTACTGGCTGAGGTTCAAGACGATGGTGACGATCTTCTCGACCTCCTAATCGGAGCTATCACCACCCGGCTTAACGGATCGACAAAGCCTTTCTTCGGGATGACGTGTTTTTGGATTTCATAAATTGGAATGACAAGAGAAAAAAAACAAATTAATGAACAGCTTTTCTTTTCTGATTCTATTGGTACCTTCCCGAGCGCGAGGTGGTCAACTGCACAAGTATGCACTGTTTTTGGGCAACGAAACATCGACTACTGTCCACTCACTGGTTGCAGCATGTACAGGCCATTTGGTAAGCGTGGCAGGATCACTGGATCTACCTTGCCCGTTGTTTTGCCTCAAGGCATTGCGATTAGCGTGACGTGTAACTAAAAACAAAATATTTGTGATGAGTTCTGTGATGTACTAGAAAAAAAATCGAAACAAACCTTGTTGTTCTGATCGGGCAGTATATGCAGAAGGAAATGGAACATGAACTATGGGTAGTTTCTCACAGAACACAACAAGGGTCCACACTGTTTTCAGCAGCAGTTCGTCGTGTTTTGAATTCCGAGATCCAATAATAAATAAATAAAAATCTGAAAGACTGTTCGGCTTTCAGTTATGGTTATTTTTCCAAAATTTTTGGTTGAACCGTAGTCATTAATTTTCTCGAACCGAGTTTACAGAACTACAACGAATCAAACAAAGTCTCTATAATTCCCGTTTCAAAACAAAACAAATCCAAGTCGAATCTCACACACTTATTTTTTTTACCCCGTTATTAAGTTTTAATAATTTTACATCATGCAAGATGTAAATTTAGGATTTGTATCTAGTTTCAGCTGTGTCGACCTAATCTTATGTTACGGGTGTGAGATTTAGGTGTAAAAATGTGTAAAATTAGATCCTAATCAATTTACATCGAATAAAATTAGGTGTTTAAGCGTTTCTGGCTCGTATAATTTTCTAAATTTTTTGGTGTGTACGATGTATTTTATCCTTTAACTGGCTATGAAATAAAAATGTTCAATCACTTTCCAGCTAGCTAGGTATACAAACGGATGCTGGAATACCTGTAGTGAAAATTAGCCCACCTGAAAAAAACCCTGAAAAATTTCCATAAGAAAATAGTGTTCACAATGAAATTATTGAAAAACTCAACTATAAAATAAACGATAATCATCAAAATCATGAAAAAGGTTCTTAGATTAATGTATTGTGAAAAATTCATCTAAATTCTCGTATAAATTTCATTTTCGTTTCACATGGAACCCTAAAGTTCCTTAACAGTTCTATGATCACAATTGTGAAAAATGTACTGTTGAACACCAAAAGCGCCTCAAGAGCACACAATTGTTTTATGATACCTACTTTTATAATCTTTAAAGTTCGATTAAAAGTCTAAAACATTTCAATGTTTAGAATTAAGTTATTATGAACCTTTGGGTTAATTTTGAAGGCAAGCATTTATAAAATTTAATATTCTGACTATTTATTTGTCATCTATCTATTACATTCTTCTAGGTTAAGACCCATGATTGCAAATGAACATCTTGTACTTCACTGTTAAAAATTTTATTGCTTTTCATACTGGACTTTTTAAAGATGGGCAACTCCCACAACAAAGCGATCCCCATTTGAGGGCGGCTATTCTTCAACGAGAGATTACCTTGTCCGTTTCCGTCCAGGTTCCGGTCATCAGTGTGGTCCAGGCCATAGATAATGGGGGGATGAATGAAGAAATGAGAGCCGTGTCGTCGTCATCGTCGTGCCACGAATACATATCGTTCCATCAACCAGGATAATTTCCGTCATCCGGAAGAATTGTTCATCATCATAAATCTGCCAGCAGCCCTGAACTACTGGAAAACATCAGGAACAACAAATTGGCCTCACAAATGACCAACAACTGTTGTTGTTGTTGTTGATGTTTTTGTTACTGCTGTTGCTATTGATGAAGTTGGAGATGTCCTGTCTCTCTAGACTTCTGTCTGCCTTTTTCCGGGAAGCAATGTTCTTTAATGATGTCACACCAAGGCAGCAAAAAAACTACTCAAAGTCAAAGTATAAAAGGAAACTGCCTTCTAGCATAACGACAACAAAAAAAAAAACGAAAAAAAGAAAGATCTTCCCTTGTTGATGCTGAATCTTCATCAGCAGCGGAGCCGTTGTGCATCTGTAAGTTGATGATGGTAGTTACTTTTGAGAGGAAAACCTAGTTAATTTTCGTACGCTGTGGTGGGTCTTATGACGGGGCCAAGCAGGACTTGAAAAAGGTCTATGGAACACAACAAAAGCGCGTTCATTTAATAAAAAGATTTTTCAGACAAGGCATCCCGCACCATGAGTCGTTAAGACTGATGAAGTAACCTAAGCTGGAGTATTCCCATTTTTTAAGGGGCTATTTGTGGAATGAAATTCATAAAGCAGGATAAAAAACTTATGCTGGAGTATGTTACAGCTATACATCCCAATCAGGCGCAATTACTTCTTGCCATTGTTGTTGGATTGATGTAAAGATGTGTTATTTTGTTGTTTACAAAGTTGACTTAATTTTCATTTTAAAAAAAAATGTTTTATTCATTTTAAACTTTTATTTTTATTTCTCTCATACATTATATCTTCACAACATTCCTTCTCACCTCTATTCGAAATAAAATTCTAAATAAATTTTTAATAAATTTTTACTGTAGTCAAAACATACTGAAAAATAATTACAGCAGCAATCCTGAAATCTGCGATTTTTCAGCCATCGATCCTACTACCAGAAACGAGGTGAGCAAGGACAGCTTGCGCTTTTCCAGTCTCTCCGTCTTTTGAACTGGAGGAACAAACAATCAGTAGTAGCAACCTTAAAAGTCAGCAGCGGCCCGAAAAATCTGCGCTTCCTAAGCCAATGCGTCTTTTTCAACCGGAAGGCCAAATCAAAACAAATAAACAGCAGCAGCAGCAGCCTTGAAAATTTGCGCTTCCTAAGTCAATTCGTCTTTTTCACCGCAAGGCCAATTCAAAACAAACAAACAGCAGCGGCAGACTTAGAAACCGGCATTTCCAAAGCCTATCCGTCATTTGCCAACGGAAGGCCAAGCAAACGCAAACAAACAGCAGCAGTATCATTGAAAATTTACGCTTATAAAGCCAATCCGTCTTTTTCCCATCGAAAACCAAATCAAAATTAATAAACAGCAGCTGCAGTCTTCAAATCGGCACTTCTTAAGCTTATCCTTTTTTTTTTTTCACCGGATGGCCAAATCAAAACACACGAACAGCAACAGCAATTTAAAAAATCTGCGTTTCCTAAGCCAATCGGCCAGTTACAACCGGAGAGCCAAATAAAAACAACCAATTAGCAGCAGCATCTTTGAAAATCAGCGCTTTCATTGTCAATCCATATTATTTCTCCACCGGAAGCCCTAATCTTAAGTTGTTCACATCATTTCTCCAGTCTGCAAAGTCTAAATCGGCTAAGACGGTGTACGTCTTTTAAGGCCAAATCCAAACAACCAATCATATTTTAAAATCTGCGCTTTTTTATATCCCGCGCACCATTAACTTGATATTTTAACTGTTTTTTTATTTATTACTTTTAGCTTCTCGAGTTTTTCAATATTTTTTACTACCTACATTATACAAAAATAATTTAAAAACAGAAAGACACACGAAAAAGTTTTAAGGTTAATTGATTAATTTTGAACAATCATCAAGTTTACTCAGTTCAAATGTTGTTATTTATTTGAAAATTTGTTCTTGCATCGTGGGCAAAATTAAAACCGTGATAGTTGATGTTGAAGAAACAAGAAATTCCATAAAATTCCTCAATATATTTGCAGTGCTTGGGATCAAATAGGTAACATCTTAATAGGGCCGGATTGAGCCATCGGGGGCCCGGGCAGTTTTTCTCGTGGGACCACTAGTTTTTTTTTTTTCATACGCCGTCCCTGAAAAAAAAAAACATAATATTTTAAATATTCAAGGAACTGGAAACGAGTTGAGTATATTGTCAGATTATCCGGTTTTTACGGGCATGTTGAAATATTCAATTTTAAAATTTCGGGACGTTTCCGGGATTGCCGAAAATGTTTGAAGAAAGCCCAGTTTTGACTTGATTTATTTTCATAACTTTTAAATCCCAAATAATATTTAGAGTTGAGTTATTATATTTTTTTGGTATCAAAACGGAAATATGGCTAGCTGAGTATATTGCATTGAAACAACAATTATGTTTGGTGTCCTCAATCAAACCTTGCATGATAGTTTATCTTTCTTAAAATTCTGATTAAAGCTGTCAAATGCAAAATTCAGTCCAATTTACTTAATACTTAATAGATTTCTTATCACCTTAAATTCTCTGATTTACAAAACATGAAAGATAGGGTAGGTGTTCCTAAATTGGCATGTGTACCCATGCTTGGCATCGCTCCTCAGATTTGCCCGTTCAGAGTAAGAGCGTGTATTTTTTTCGCTGTGCTCTCCCAAACGGAGAATCTTTAAAATCATGCTCCGTTACCTCCAGAGCGACCAAGCGTCCACCCAAGTGTGGGCAAGAGAAGCAAGCAAACTGATGAAGTGCGTCCCGGTGCAGATAAATTCGTTCGCACTCGGGCGATAGAGAAGCTTTACAGAAAACTCGGTTTGTCTTCATCGGTTGCGTCTGGATCGATGTTTGGAAGTGCGTCAGAATTTACAATGCAGAACAAAAATCTAACGGAACTAAATTAATAACGCCAAAGGTAGTTAAGATAGAATGCTGGTGTTTTCGACAACATTGTTCTGTATAATAAAGCGCATATTTTTATATGAAATATAAAGTTCAGAAGTCCACCAATAGCGAGATATAAATCATAACTTTCTTGTTTAGCATATTAGAGCTTAAGTTTCTTCTACAAAGTTATTTATCTCAACAAAATACACAACTTTGCTTAACATATCAAAGTTCTACAATCTTAACCCAAGAAGATACGGTTGAATAAAAAAAAATACTTGAAAAATGCACTACAAAAAGTTATTGTTATTATCGCACTATTTTTAAATCTCTCGCCTTTAAATTTTATATCAAAATATGCAAATTAACAACTTTGCCCAAAACACCTATCTTTTCATTCCTAAGCGAGTTCCTCTAGATTGATGTTCTGCACCAGGACAAATGATTAGCTACGATAGCTTTCTTCGGTCGAAAAATATCAAAAGCGTAGCGGTTAAGGAAGATAAATCCTAAATTTTACTATTTGTGAAAGTTTTGAAGTGTTATTACTTAAATTTGTCCCAGATTCTTGCGTAATGTTCACGGTTTGTTTAAAAGGCAAAGATTTTTGGATAATTTGAGTAAATGTTACTTTTCGAATTGCTGCTTTTGTAAATTAATGCTTCCCACGTACGATATCAAGAGCACATAAACCTAAGTAAACAGCAATTTGCGGATGCCCGGATATTGTGAAAAAACTACTTGGATTTTGCCCAGTTTCATCCACATTATTTGGAAAATGAAACAAGAAAATCGAATTCAGTTTAAAATTGTTAGTCAAAAATTGGATTTGTGAAAGTTTTTTTCATCAAACATCAAACCAAAACTTTACTTCGTATGCTTTAAACATAAATTTGACACTGCTGATGTGTTTCGACAAAAAAAATGTAAGTCGTTTTTCTTCACTAGATGAATGTCTGGAATTTCCTCAGATTTGGCCGGATATTGCTCGGTTTATGGAATGGAGAATTTCAGATTATTTGCCCGGTTTTCACCATGTTTTTCAAATATTTGTAAGGAAGTGCCCGGCCCGACTACGTACAAAAATAGTTCATACATAAACCTACATTGGACCTCTTCAACTGATGCACTGTTCCGCACTGCATAACGGCTTTTTTGAAGAAAACATTCCTGCATTGAAATCTTTCTGGCTTGATACACTGAGCGGCACAGCAGCGTCGCTAGAGCACAATTTTCTTGCCAGCTCCTTCTCTTTTCTTTAGAGCGAGCGACGTCCACCCGACCGTCAGAGCAACCGCAATCGGGCGCACTCGGCAAAAAGATAAGTGAACGTTGATCGGCTGAGCAGTGCACTCGGAAACCGAAATGATAAAAGTGTAATTCGTTCTCTGCTCTGTTCTGTTTGCGAGGTGTTGGACAAGCATGTGTGTACCTAATGTTAACATACCGTTCGATTTTGACTGTTTTTCACGTTATTTTTCACTTATCACAATTATAAAAAAAATGCTAATGTAACCGATCATGTGAACTTTCATTTTACAAACAAAGTAGTTTTCTAACTCACAGGTTTTTTCGAAAAATCCGGATTGTTTATAAGTGTGTCCAAATTGAATGGAATTGTTAGCAAATCTCTTAAAAAACACCTATTTAGAAATGGAAGATTAAAGCTGAATTTGTCAACCGATTTTTTTTGAAATTTTTCGTCGGATTGTTTTTTATCATGATTTAAGTAACAAGTATGTTAGAGCCTTGTTTTTTTCGTGTAAAAACTAAAAAAAGCATATGTCCACAATTAGGAACACTTTTATCAATGCGTTCCTAATTATGGACATAGTCAAAGTTTTCAAAACTATATTAAAGTCATAGAATGTATTTGAAATAAATTTGATTGATCGAATTGTATTTTAACTTAATTTTCAACGATGTGTTAAAAGAAACTGTTTTGAGCATAAACAACATGATTTTTTTTTTACTTCAGTGTATCTTAAAGCCAAAAATGTGCAAAAAATATTTTCGCCAAGTTGTGAAGAACGCACCCTTCGCGACAGAGAAGGAAACCATCAAGTTACAGAAGGCTTTTCAACGAGAAAAGAATCGAAAGGAAAAATTTAGAATAAAATCTCAATAAAATACGTTATATACCGTCATCTGGGGCATCATGCAACACTTTTCAACTTCAATGGCTTCTTAAAACCTAATGTCAACAGATAATCCTACCGTTTGTTCATCAAAAGTTTTCAGGTTAATGGGTCATCAAATTAACGTAGTCAGAAAAATAATTGGTTCCACCAGTTATTTTTAAATTTACAAAACATTCGATTTTCACCCTATTAAGAAAAAAGGGTAAGTTGCAAAAACCTTTGTTTTTTAATGAAAAATAAAAAAAAGGTTTGAATAGTTACAGTTTTTGACATATTTGTCATGTCGTTACGCATAAAGCAGGATCTGCATTTATTTTTGATTTTGTTAGAATTAAAGTTTATATATTTTCTGCCGCAAATTTAAAAAAAAAGAAAGCATAAGGGTGCTGTATACATTTAGGGATAAAAAATATGGAAACAAGATTTAAACTGTGAATCATTGATTTGCATGTCGATGCATCTTAGCCCAGACTGGTAGCGGAATTTGAAAAATATTTATTTTAAAAAATTAATTGATTGTCCGAAAAATATTCATACACCAACAGTGTTGATATAGGATAATAAAATCCATATAAAGTTTGTAGGTAACCAATCCGTCACATTGGGTAAAGTTTTTTACGGTATAAAAAAATCTTAAAATTTCGATTTTTCAAATTTTCAATGAGTATCAAAAACTAAAAAAAAAACTTTGAGAAACTATGGCATTATCGTTTTGTTATCATTAAATGATAATTTTATTACATTATATTAAAATGAAAGTTAAATAAGTGTTGTGGTACTTAAATGTTGCATCGAACCATGCTGTTGCACGATGCTCTGTTTGACTGTACTTAATTGTATCCATTACAATGAATATTCTACTTTTTGAAACATAATAATTGTATCCATTGGAAAAGTAAAAGTTTGAATTTTAATAAGCTCAACATCTAACAACAAAATTCTTCAAAACTAGCGTAAAGGAATATTGTGTAGGATTTAAATAGTCCTTATTTCTCTTTTCATATTCTTAAAACGTTGTAAAATTTAAAAAATGTGAGTTTTGAGATTTTTCTCATTAAAGTATTAAAAAAACAGACCCTGATGCAAAATCAGGAACAAATAGTATAATATTGGGTACGCTGATACATTGTTTCCTCATATGTTAACATTAGGAACACCCATATGTTAACATTAGGAACAATTAGTGCCAAATTAGGAACATCAACACACTTTATAAAACATGAAATTTTTTGGAAATTAAGGCTTGAAATGATTATTTCAAACCAAAACAGAGTTCAGAAGAAAATTTCTAACTTAGTTACCAAAAAATTGTATATATCAGTATTAAAGATTCGGCGTAATAATATCAAAACCAAAAACCTCTGACAAAATATAGCGAAATTAGGTTCACTTACCCTAGTTTATGAAATGTTTTTCTTTTCATGTTTAATTGCAGATCATCGAAAACAGATAAGAAAGATCGAAAACAGAATAAATATGTCCATCATGGCAATTGGGAATTAATATAAGGATCACTTTAAAATCTTCGACTAAGAATTGAGAATTTAAAAAAATAAATAAATTCTAATTCCATAGAGATGTACATATATGAGTTCAAGAGTAAAATTCGGAACTTAATGTCGGATTTCATTCAGAATCACATTAAAATGTCTAAAAATAAAATCAAAACTTCAAATCAAGATTTGACAATGAAAAAAGTTGCCATCAGAGGCAAACCATAAATTGCAAAATTTGTAGTTTCAATTCAAACGTTTTATTTCAATTTCATATCTAAAAACAAAAAAAATAAATCGTTCTAAATGTGATTGAATGTTTAAAACACAGAATCACAAATCTGATTGAAGATATGATTAAAATGATATTCACATTTAGGGAATCACTCAATGAAATTCGCAACTCAACTATGAGCTTATTTTATGATCAAAAATAATTTGAGATTTGTCACCTAGAGAGTAGAATGCTGATTTCCTGTTTGCTTAAGTACAGGATAAATTTTATTTAAAAGTACATCAGAATCAATAGTATTAAAATGTTTTTTAAATATTTGATTTTTCAGAATTATTTACAAATTGAGGGTGTAGATTGCTTAAACCTACGCAAATTTCAATATGTAATGATCGAAAACCTATACCTAGTATAAGGGTAGATACTCTAGATTTCGACAGGAGCTGGTTTTCGACAAATTTTTAATAAAAGGCTTATCTTTCAAATGGTGACTCAAGCTATCTATGATCATATTTTTCTATTTTTGGTCTCCCAGTACTGAAAATGTTGAATATAAAAATTCTTCCAAATAAGTTGTTTAATAGTAGTAAATCAATAATTAAAAAGTAACATTTTAAATCACCTGTGAAATCCAAGCCATCGACTAAATTAGAATGATTTTGAATCATGAAAAACTCCCCTTTTATTCTATTGAAAGCAACATGAAAGGGACCAATGGATGGATAAGGTTCTGAAATCAATCTTTTCGGTAATTTATTTCATATTTTTGCAAACATTTAACAAAATTCAAATTGATTTTTGAGCTGTCTAGCGTCAAAAAGTCACCTAATAATCTATTTTTCGACACCCATCTTCCTGTGTATGCTTATACTGTTTACATGGTGTAAAAAGCGCCTTGAAGTAGACAAGCAATTATAACATACAAATATTCATATCCCAGTGCTAACATAGGAGGTGAAAATGTTCTTGTCGAAAACTAAAACTGTTTGTGTCGAAAACTAAAATTGATTGTAGAAAACTAGATCATCGAAAGGTGTTCGTAAAAGGATAATAAATACTTCGTTTCGAAACTTTTGATCAATAAAAAAGGTAGATAATGAAGAATAAAATCTAATTCATAGAACCAAATATATTTGAGATAAAAGACTTTAGTCAATTAATTTATTTAAATGGGTTTTCTGACAAAACAAGCACAAACTGTTGAAATCTCAAAATTTTACCCTAGTATGAATTATTTTGCATTATTCATACTTATATTTATGCTTCCAAAGCAAGCATTGCAGATTGTTCAGTTTTATTATTATTCTACCCCCGTTATTTTTGCTGCCGTAGAAATCGTAACTTTTTTTAAACGTTTTAAATATTTCATATTAAAAAAATAATGATTGATTCGCTAGTAACTCCTAAAACATTTTTTTTATATAATAAGTAAAAGAAAGTGATGTAAATATTATGAATTGTAGGCATCCTAGATTTCCCGAATTTATTCGAGCATAAATGGGTTTTTTAAGTAAAGTGAACTCAATGATATGGCTCAAAGAGAAAACTCAAATTGGTTTAAAGTTTCTTTAGTTATCTTTAACTAAATGGTTTTGTTTGTGGGTTTAAAAGCGATTCGAACGTTGTTGATAAATTTCGTTAAAAAAATTAAGGTTTTTGGAGTTGGTGACTTTGTTATAGATTTTTTTTTAATTTAATAATTGGATTCTGCTTGATTTGTTCGGGTTGTATGTAAAAAAATTCAAATCAAATGCCAAGATTTTGCAAGGTTTTTAAATAGTTGTACTGATTTTCCTAGTCAATAAAGAATGGGAAAAATTCTGCAATTCTTATTTTAGGGGGGTCCCTTTCTCACCTATATTATAGTGAAACTTTTAGAGATATTATTTAACTGGAGCCGCCTTATTTGTTTTATTTTAAGTTTCAATTTCAATTTTCTCGCTTCAATTCTTTATTTTTGCTTGATTTCAAGAGCTTAAAGCAGTATGATTAAAGTAGGCTTGCCTGATACTTTCAGAAAAAAGCGGGACATTCCACGAAAAAAACGGGACAAAGCCGAAAAAAGCGGGACATTTGAGAAATTCCTAAAATATACTTAACTGAAATAGGCAAACTTATTCGTAAACCATCAGCCAAAGTTGTTCAAAGAAAGTATACTTAGTTTTTGTTTCGGGGATTGATTTTTCTTGGTTTATTCTTGAGTGACTTATATTTTTTCGGTTTTGTGCCAAAATCACGTTTATTTTCCACGGTTCTCGCGAATAACCAAATTGTTTGGAAGAAAATATTTTAAGTCCTACATGTAAACGGCGGATTTGATACAGCGTATTAAACCATTATGTAATGACAAATATACTTCAAATTAGATTTGAAAATTTTTAAACTCAAGAACTTCCATCATTGTATACTTTGACAATTGAGTCTAAAATGGTGGTGTATAAAATCAGTCAATTTAATAAAGATAACGGTGAAAAATTAAGATTTACCTGTAATCATTTGGAAACAACTTAAATAGTATTTTCTTCATACCAAAGTTATTTACATTTTTACAGTTTGCCAAAAAAAATAGCGGGTCACTTTGAGGAAAAAGCGGGACGACGGGACATTCAACAAAATAGTGGGACATGTCCCGCTTTTGCGGGACGGATGGCAACCCTAGATTAAAGTAATGTTAGAATTTGTTTTTCCTGAGGGGGGAAGGGTTTGAGCTGGAGGGCCCGTGGAATTTGTCCTCCATTGCACAGTGGGGCAGACCTGACCAATCGATGGTCAAAACCTCACAACTTTTTTAAATGAAATCCTACTGGTTTGAAGTCTTCTGAAAAGTTGTTCATCTGATCAAAATCCTTAATTTGATGTAATTTTTTTTCATCTAGATGTTGTGTAATTTGATCTAGATAACTTTGTTTAGCAGATTTTCCTTATCAAGTTGGAAACTACTTCAAGTCGATCGGCGTGAAAATGATTATGAAAGGGTTTTTAGGGCCGTTAATAAGTAAAATGATGTTTTAAGATCCCTCCCCTCACAAGAATGGGGGGTCCCCATACAAATTTAACCTGAATATCTACAAAACTCTTGAATAAATAATGCAAATAGACCCAAATTTGTCAAGAAAGAAATGCATGTTATTCTAACGCTAGTTTGAAAACAATCTCTATTCTGGAAAAAGGAGATTTCATAGGGATGGTAAAAATTTCTACATTTCAAAAAACTAACGAAGCAACCACAAAAGATCTAACAACTGGTAGGAAGCCTGACAAGGAACAAATCAAGAGAATTTCGGTGTACGACAAATCGTTTATTATGATGGCTTAAAACTCATTCCATCTATGAAACGAATGCTTCCATACAAATTAAATATGAAAAATATGAACGGAATTTGTGTCATGTCAGTTTGATCAGTGGTAACAGAATAAATAAGTTCAGATAATAAAGCCATAAACTCATATTGGTACCTTATATAAGTAGCTAATTGATCAAGTAGGTTGTTACTCAATATGACAGCAAAAAACATGGTTGCATTGTTTTTTTGAAATATCCAAACATTCAGTGTGTAAATAAGATCTCTACATTTTATAGAAAAAAATGTTGAATAAAAAATTAACTTCTCGCTAACTTTCAGCTACTCAGTTCAGAGTGACGGTTACTCAGTTGTCGCCAAAACCGCACCTACTCAGTTCTGACTAAATGGCCTTTACTCAGAACTGACTAACAGCCCTTTTCGCGACAACTGAGTCATGGTTACTCAGAATGCGCGAATAATTCTGAAGCGGTTTTTGGCCGCTTTTTTCATGCTAAAATACTTAAAACCTGTATTATTATTCAGACAAATGATGGATTGGTTGATTTTATGAATAATAAAAGTAAAAATATTGTTCATACACCTTTATTTAAAAAAAATCGACAAACTTATTGAATTTTATTTTCACCCGTCGGGTTTCGTCTCCCGGGCCGGGACCCATTATGCCGTACCAGATTTAGCTATGGACCATCAGCCCTTCGTCTCAGAACCTTGTAATATGAAGAAAATCGGATTAATATCAATAAATTACCTTCAAAATGAATATTCACCCATGTAAATTCTGCTGCACGAAAACAAACCAAGTCCGACCGCCTCGCACAAACTGATCAACATTTACTCAGTTGTCGGCTTCAAGTGCTCGAGTTCTCTGAGTGCCGAATTTTCTGACGTCTGAGTAGTTTTTCCGCTGATATATGAGTTCAATAAGATCAGCCGTCGGCTGTTTCATACATGTGGCGACGTCTGAGTAAAAGGTTGCCGGGCTCTGAGTATTTCAAATTTAGCGAGTTAGTCAACAGACAGGTACTAAACATCTGACCGAAAAGGATTTGAGAAGGTTATAGAAAGTTCATATCCCAATGAATCTTATCTGCTTGCCTGTAGATGAATATAACTTTTAAAAATCGATATAGTATTATCAAACTAAGAGAAAAAAAAATTTTGAAAAAAAAAATTTCAAAATTTCAAATTCGCTTGAGTTCAAGTTTTTCTAGCAAAAACCATTATCAAAAGCAATTCCACAAGTACGAAAATTGTCCAAAACCATGTTTTACCAAACCGTAAATAACTTTTGAATAGGCAAAAAGTGGTAACTAGTTTTTGTTTTGTATGACAGCTGAGACTTCCATTTCAATGTTCGAGTAGAAATGAGAGTGGGGTAACGTGGGGTAATATGTTTTCCAGATGTCCCAATACGATGAAAATTCGTAATTTTTTAACGTTATACGTTTATGCGCGCAAAAAAATTACGATTTTTTTTTTCAATTCTTCAACCTTAAACAAATAAATTTCATATTATTCTGAGCACATCCATGATATTTTTTTTTTATTTCTTCAAGAAATAAAATTTTAGAGAAGTATTGAAAATATTTTTTTGTTTTTGCGATAAATTGCAACAGTATCAAACCCCAACTTCACCTACGCAGATAATTGTATGAAACAACGAATTTTAAGTTTGGTTTAACAAATTTGTGATCTGTGTAATGTCCAGTTTCTGAAAAGAATAAATTTATGATGAATTTTTGAAATTTACAAAAAGGGGTTTTGGCCAAGCTTTCAAAGGTCCTGCCCCACTGTGCACTGCACCTCTCCCCTCCCTCTTAATCCGTTCATGTATCTTAATAATAATTTTGATAATTTAGGATTCAAAGTTACCTGAGTGATAGATTTTTTAAATATATTTTTCGAATGATTACATCGTTTATTCTATCGGAGAAGTGTGTACAGATTATTCAAAAATTGAAATTTTACATTTATCTGACTTTGAAGAAATTTTTGACATAATCTTTTTTTTCAATTTTGGCATTTGGCCACACCTGATCCTAAGGGTCCTCAATTTGCATGCAGAAAAAGTAATTTTTCTCCATTAACTTGAAGAAAATCTTTTTTTTTCTAAATAAAATTCAAACATCGTGATCTAAGGAGTGTATTCGAAAAAAATGCAACACTTTGTTTTGTAAATAACTTTCAAATGCATGGATGGAAATTAATGAAATTTTTTCAGCTTAGTTGTCTGTTTATGTAATGTTTACATGTTTAAATTTTGTAATGTTCCGTTAAGTTGTTTTTGAGATAGCGCCAAATGAAGGAATTTTTCGATTTAATTTTTGGGCAATACGTTTAACATCTATAATACAGTGCATACTAAACCAGCCTTTTTTCAAATCAAGGCTATTTTTGATTACGTTTGCTGTTTCATGAAACTCAATTTTCAAATTAACTCAAAATTTTGAATTTCGTCGAAGTTGTAGCAAATTTAAACGACTGTCCTTCTTCTGTACAAAAACAACACACAGTACCGTTCATAATTATATAGAAATAAGAATCACGCGCACTGTCACTTTGACTTTGAACTTCCATAACTTTTCACTCTGATAATATTTTTTGATCAAATTTTCTGCGTAAGATAGATCAATTATCATACCATTATATCACGAAATTTGAGCTTTCTTAAGATTCTTTGGCCAGAGATACAGCAATTCTACAAAAATCGGATTTTTTGGATTTTTACCATTCAAACTGCGATATCTCAGGAACTTCGCATCGCTTTTTATTAAAATTTTTCAGAGTGATTGTTGAAATATAAAGTCAACATGTCTGAACTTTTGAAAAGTGTTATTTATGGGATCAAAAGTTACGCGATTTACAATATTTCAGGCATGAACCTAAAAATGCGAATTCTATAGAATTTTGGACGATTCATGAGAACAATATCTTTTCCATCCACAAATCAGTTAAATAATGTCTGACAGAAGCAATGTAAAAAAGAAAAAAAAACTGAATAAATGATCAATTTGTGTTTTGAAATCAGAATCTCACAAAATTGTTTTAGATTTTTGATTGAAACAGATTTACTGGCTGTTCAACATTAAATATGATTTTCCTATGGAAACATTCGACCGAAATTCTATAGAAATCGCATTTTAAGGTTCATGCTTGAAATATTGTACATCGTGTAACTTTTGATCCGATAAATAGAACTTTTCAAAAACTTAAGACATGTTAACTTTACATTTCAACAATCTCACTGCAAAATTTCAATAAAAAACGTTGAGCAATTTCTGAGATATTGTAGTTTGAATGGTAAAAGTCCAGAAAGTCCGATTTTCGTAGGATTACTGTATCTCTGGCCACACAATCTTTAGAAATCTCAAATTTCGTGATATAACAGTGTGATAGTTGATCTATCTTACGCAGAAAATTTGATCAAAAAATATCATCACAGGAAAAAGATATGGACGTCTAAAGTCTAAATGACAGAGCGCGTGCTTCCAATTTCTATACAATTATGAACGGTACTTAATTGACTTTTTATAACTCCACCGACGTTTTTGCGTAACGGCACGATTCCAAATCCAACTGAAACATAGTATGAACTTTTTTGGACCTATTTAAGTGCTTTGCAGAGAAAACGGTCGCATTTGGAGGCAGTCTCTTCTTTGTTTGTTTAGCCATTCATCGTGCCAATCGTTATGAAAGACTGAGTAATTTGAAGTTTTCACAGATCGTTAACCTCCTCTAGAACTAGACATTAAATTTTTGAATTTTTTCTCCTTGTAAATCTCCGGGAAATATTGACAAGACTTGTCAACAAAAAGTTTCTATTTTGCAACCTGACAAATGACCGCTAAGTAGTTCGTTTTGCTGTACATCACGCAATTTTTCAAAATATCTTCCCACAAACAGTCCACATCCCGATCAGAAGAGCATATCAAAATCGTTACTCAAACCTATCTCAGCGAGATATTTATATCTGATTCAGTTATAGTTTTGAAATGAGATTTGTTGTTTACCCGATCAGAAGAGAAAAACTAAATTATATCAAGATGAGATATTTTGATATTAATTTTTTTCCTATCTGGATGCGTTATAATTTTGTACTTGTAGGATGTTAAAATATCTCAAATTATATCAAAAAGTCCATGCAACCATAACTAATTTATATCAGCCGTTGTTATAATTTAAACAAAATTATAACTCATCCAAATAGGATACATAAACTAAAAATCCTATAGGACTTGTATGCAAAAAAAAGATGGCGATAAGAGATGAGCCTCGAACTCACCATTTTTCCAATGCCATCCCATCCTACCAACTGTGTGTCCTTGCATACTACTCTACCTGCGCTTCATAGAAGGTGGGTGTTTATTTTCGCACTGATCCTGCATAGCTCGATCCCGGCTGCTTGTTTAGGGCCAGCGCGCAAAGACAGGCAGCCTTTTGGGTTCCATAGAATTGGCCAATGGGAATTCATATAAATGAACCTGATGTATTGGAATTTTGAAGGATCGTCCCGATCGGGATCGGATAATTGGAATTCTCAAAAGGAAGCGTGCGCACGGGAATCAGGCAGCCGTTTGTGTGGATTCAAACTGGACAATGGGAATTTCTTTACGTTTACTTGAAGAATTTGAATCAGACTATTGGAATTTTAAAAGGGATGCGTGCGAACGGGCAGGCAGTCGACTTCGAGTGTCGTTCAGACGAATGGAATACATTGAAAGTTTACCTGATGCATTGAAATTATAATGAATTGGAATCCCGATCAGAAGAGCATATCAGAATCGTTACTCAAACCTATCTCAGCGAGATATTTATATCTGAATCAGTTATAGTTTTGTAATGAGATTTGTTATTGTGTTTTTTTTAAACAGAATTATATCTTCTTTTTATAAAAACATTTTTTTCAAACGCACATTTTCAAGCTTTTAGACGAAATTAATCGATTACCTATATGAATGAAAATAATACTTTTGAGGCATCGTTTCATTTATATTTTCAATGCTTAAGTATTCATACTGAATCTAGTACCTTATCAGTGCTAGTACTCTAATCAATCTGTATACTTTTATTTAGAAGTATGAGTCGAAAGAAAAATACTGGGGAGTACTGTTGTTTTTTCTGTTTTGATCTGTCTGCATGCTTTAAAAGCTGCTATTGGATTTTCGGAGCCTTCATTTCAGTAGTCTTCTCAAATCCTGATAATCCTATCCCGATCAGAAGAGAAAAACTAAATTATATCAATATGAGATATTTTGATATTCAATTTTTTCCTATCTGGATGAGTTATAATTTAGTACTCGTAGGATGTTAAAATATCTCAAATTATATCAAAAAGTCTATGCAACCATAACTAAATCATATCAACCGTTGTTATAATTTAAACAAAATTATAACTCATCCAGATAGGACATATAAACTAAAAATCTTATTGGATTTGTATGCAAAAAAAGATGGCGACAAAAGATAAGAATCGAGCTCATCACTTTTCCAATCCCATCCCATCCCACCAGTTTTGCGTCCTTGCTTACTACTCTACCTGAGCATTCATAGAAGTTAGTTGTTTATGGTCGTACTGATTCTGCATAGCTCGATCCTGGCTGCTTGTTTATAGGGACGGCGCTCAAAGACAGGCAGCCGTTTGCGTTCCATAGAATTGGCCAATGAGAATTCACATAAGTGTACCTGACGAATTGGAATTTTGATGGATCGGCCCGATCGGGATCGGACAGTTGGAATTCTCAAAGGGAATCGTGCGCACGGGAATCAGGCAGTCGTTTGTGGATTGAAACTGGACAATGGGAATTTCTATAGAATTGGAATTGGAAGAGAATTGGAATCGGACTATTGGAATTTTAAAAGGGATGCGTGCGGACGGGCAGGCAGTCGACTTCGAGTGTCGTTCAGATGAATGGAATACATTGAAAGTTTACCTGATGCATTGAAAATAGAATGAATTGGAATAGGATTATCAGGATTTGAGAAGAAATACTAGATATACCTACTGAAATGAACGTTTCGAAAATCCAATAGCCGCTTTTATAGCAGGCAGATCAAAACAGAGAAAAACAACAGCCCCCAGTCTTTTTCTTTCGACTCATACTTCTAAATAAAAGTAAACAGGTTGATTATAGTACTAGATTCAATATAAATACTTATGCTTCGAAAATATAAATGAAACGATGCCTCAAAAATTATTATTTTCATTCAAATAGGTAATCGATTAATTTCAACTTAAAGCTTCCAAAAATGCGTTTGAAAAAATTGTTTTATCAATAGTAGATATAATTCGGTTTTAGAAAAAACATAAACAACAAATCTCATTTCAAACCTATAACTGAATCAGATATAAATATCTCGATGAGATAGGTTTGAGTAACGATTTTGATATGCTCTTCTGATCGGGAACAAGCAGCCAGGATCGAGCTATGCAGAATCAGTACGAAAATAAACAGCTTACTTCTAAGAAGCTCAGGTAGAGTAGTAAGCAAGGACGCACAACTGGTAGGATGGGATGGAATTGGAAAAGTGATGAGCTCGATTCTCATCTTTTATCGCCATCTTTTTTTGCATACAAATCCAATAAGATTTTTAGTTTATGTATCCTATCTGGATGAGTTATAATTTTGTTTCAATTATAACAACGGTTGATATGATTTAGTTTTGGTTGCATAGACTTTTTGATATAATTTAAGATATTTTAACATCCTACGAGTACTAAACTAAAACTCATCCAGATAGGAAAAAATTGAATATCAAAATATCTCATCTTGATATAATTTAGTTTTTCTCTTCTGATCGGGATATTTTGCGCACGATTTGACCCATGTATTTTGTTAACTTTACCGGTGGGTAGCATTTCTACCTTGTAGAAATGAAGTCAGGCCTTTTTACAGTCAGTTAGACGAACCAATCAGAAAAAATTGACTTTTTTATCACTTCCTCCATTTATATTTTCGGATAGAGCTGGAAAAACCACTCGCATTCCTCTCAACTCATGGAATCAATAATCTTGACTTTTATTCAAACTTTAACTCATTATTGGTTCTACTAGGACTTTTTGAACGATTTAACATGTGAACATTGGTCAAATAGTTGATATCCAGCTGTTTTTGGATCTCCCACTGGGAATTTTCTGTATTTTTCTTGATTCTGCCCGAATTTTTTTTTTTGTAAATTGGAGTATTGGTATCTCAAAAATTACTAGACAGATTGTCACCAAATTTTGTACACGTACACATTACATTGCTAGGTAGCATTACTGAAAATTTCATTTATTTTCATCCATGCATTCAAAAGTTATTCACGAGAAAAAATTTGGAAAATGCATTCCCTTTGAAGAAGTATGACAATATTTACAATATTTTTATTCGATTTGCATATATTGAAAAAAAATTTCAGCAACAATTTTGCTACAATATCTAGGTAACATGGCTGGTCTGGATTTTTTAGAGTTTCACTTAATGCTCATGCGTACATTTCATCGAAAAATTCCAAGGGTTGTTCATTGAAATTAATTAATAAAAATAAAAACTCTTTAGGGATTACTAAGTTTTATGAGATTTGACTTCAAATTGATTCATAGCTTTCTTGCATTTTCCAATTGAAGACCCCTGCTTGTGAACTATTCTTTGCAAAAAAAAAGTAGGGTAGGTGTACCCACCTCCGTCGTATCCCTCTGATTCGTCTTAATTCATGAATGCATGTTTTAGAGCCGAAAAATCACTTTCCACTTTGATTGACTACTTCACATGATAAACTTACGCCTGTGAATTTATTTTCTATCACAAATTTGTCACTTTTGAAATTATTTTTTGAGATATTTGATTTTGAAATCGCGAAGTGAAATTAATTATTGGCGCACTCCGCCATATTGAAAGACGAACTTAGTTATCCCCCCAACGTGTTTCTTTGTTTTAACGCTTCCTGTCAATGCATTTAACGATCAAAATCATGAAATCCAACAGAAAAATGATGAAATAAATTTAGAAAAATGATTTCAAACTAATCTGAACTATATAAATTTGTCAATATTCGATTGAAATTGAATCGCTCGGCCCCCATAATTCGTCGTAATTTTGCGACAGGAGTAGGAAACCGTTTTGCTAGAATTGGAATTAGACCGGTTCATTTTTACTATTTTTTGCTGACCACAGTCGGACTCATAGAGAATGAACATAATTGATTTCTAAGTAATGTCAACACAATAAAGCAATTTTGTTTATTTTGAAGCTAGAAACTTGATGCGCTGGTAGATAAGTGCAAAAAGTCTATTTATGTTAATAAATTATTTAAAAGTATTCAGCATTGCTTATAATGCATGGTTTTGAATGAACAAAGAATTGTTGGCTTTTTTAGCTAAGTGGTTGTTGTTTTACAAATTATTTATTAACAGTTCCGTGCATTATTTAATAGACGTTTGAGTGCATGCAAGAATATCTCCAACTTTACACATTTCTAACGTTCAACTCTAATGACATTGTTTCTTCAAAATTTTATATTTTAAGATTTGATTATTTTTGGTTTTATTATCTGATAACACTAAACCTTTCTCAAGTATTTGAAACATGAGATACATCAACTATATGAAAATTAGACTTTTTGAACTTCTTTTATTCAAATTGCAATATCTCACATAAGACCAAACGCTTTGCTCTACAGAATGGTCACTGAGAGATCCTTGATAACGAAAACTAAAACTTCTCCGGTTTTCAGAAATTCTCTAAATGGGAATCAATAACTACTCGAGGAAAAAAAATTCAATTCCTGGACCGAAAACCTCGATTTCTATTGAATTTTTGCGATGCATGACAAAACGATGCAAAAAACTTCCATTGAAGGTCAAAAATTTAGAGAATTTAGATGAATGAATAATTTAAACTTTGAAATAAGAGTTCACGAGTCTCTAGTTTGGATAAAAAAAATCGGTAGATATGATTTTTTGTACATTAAGTCGACAAAATTTAACAAAATTGAACCCCTTTTATATGCTGATTCCTACCATATAAGTTTCAAAACTTACTTGTTTGTTTCATTTTTCATAAATTCTCAGTGAATTTTCAACAAAAGATGTTTTGTAACTTTTGACATATGGGGATTTTTTTTTATTATCTGACGGGTTTGCGCCGGGGGTCTTCATATTTTCCCCAAAATTGAAAATTTGGTTCATTTTTGCGACTTAAAAACACATGTATTTTTTCAGATTTCTAACATTTTTATTTTTTGAGTAAGCTTCGGTTAGATTTTTTTGTAAATAAAAAATAAACATTTTTAAAAGCTACATAACTCTGTTGTTTCTCAACGGAAATAATAAAATAGCACATCAAAATGCATTGAAATTTTATCAGCTTTCCAAATAGAATAGTTGAAAAAAATTAAATAATGACCTTCAACATGAAAAGTTGTAGATAAACTTTAAATGGCGTCTAAAAGTACCGTCTGCACCACCGAATATTTTGCAAAAAATACCATTGTATAGCTCGATTCATGATGCAACTTTCATCTGAAGACACCAAAGTGGGTCATTAACACCTTGAAGAGTTATGAAAGAAATAATGACAATAAATCTCTTTTTTTGCATCGAAAACAGGAGGAAGTCGAACAACTGCACTCACATATGGAGATAGCAAGCACTTCTAACAACATGGAAACAAAAGAACTTATCAAAGCTGGTAAAAAACACTATTTTTTCGTCCTTTTCAGACTGCCCCTACTTGCATAACAGTCCCATATGAATTTTCGTCGTTTTAGGTCAACATAAGGCTTCAACATAAAAGACTAAAAAAAGAGGATTTGTTACAGAAATTTCGAAAAAAAAAAATTTCCATTCGTGGCTGTCCTATATGAAATATACCTGAATAACAGTCCCATATGTGAAATACCACGGATTTGGCTACTTTTCAATGTTTCTTTCGGCGAAATAGTCTTTGGTTTATTGCTTTGAATCATTTAAACATTTTTTTAACTCACTTGATGTCGAATGATGCACACTAGTTTTCGAAGGCAGGTCTGACTTTCTTAGGAATGACTTCCTGAGCGAAAAACTATCGGATGCAATCAAAAATCGTAAAAAGATTCAACTTACAATGTGGAATTCATGATATTTTTTTGCAAAAGTATGTTTCTTTTTCTGACAAGTGCATTTAGAAGTTCAAAAAAGATAAAATTTAAGTCTTAGAAAGTAGCTTGGTGAGAAAAATATATTTTGTATGGGACTGTTATGCTAGTAGATTCGAAAAAGGTTTCAAATATGGTCGATGAACAGTCCCATAATGAATAAAAATGGTGCTCTCGACCTTACCAATAACCCAATTTCGAAAATTTCAGGGCTAACGATTTATTATGACAACCTAGAAACGATTTTCGTTTATGCTGAAAGTGGTGATCACAATTTAAAAATATATTCCAAAACAGAAAAAGCTGATTGTCTCGCTTGCGCGGTAGATTGTTGCAGCTTAACTGACTTCATGTTATATCTAAAAATCTAATAACGTATCCGTTTCTACCCAGTTTTGCACCAGGTCACAACAAGTTATGCACATTTTACTGTCATTTTTAGAAGTTTATGCGCTAAGTTTTGCATCCGTAATTCCCCAGATTTGATTTAAAATGGATGGTGGAACACTGAAGATTCGTGTGTGAGCGATCGAGGTAGCAAAACACTGACGATGATTTATGTTCGTTCTAGTATGGTAAACCTCAAAACTGGGCGAATGTAGAAAACGAATACGGTAAAAGTATCATATTTTCATCATTTTACAGTCTGAGCTGGTCATACTGAGCTCTTTGATTATTTCTGCAACATTTGTGCCACTTTCTCATACTTTTTTGATAAATGGGAAAGGATTTTGGTGTCCAGCGCTTAGCTCCCGATATAAAAACTATGTAAAGCACGTCTATATTTCATTTTTTTTTTATCACATTTTTGTGATCCCAAACACAGGGACTGAACCTTCTACTATTGGCATTGATTATGCTTC